>NC_056751.1:510763587-510878587 GCF_019279795.1 Protopterus annectens | reverse complement strand
AGATGGACTACATACATCGAACGTTATGGTGAGTACACAACTTCTTGATGTTATGTAGTCCAATCTCGCCTACATTCTTACCTGTGGGACAGCGTCCCCAGCACCTGAACCCTGGGAGGCTCAGTGGAAAAAATACTCCTGAGCACTGTGGAACCAAAGGAAGAAGATTTGCCTCTGGATACAAAATCCAATTTGTAGTGAGTAATAAGGTGCGAGGAGATGCCCATGTAACCGCAGCACAAATATCCGTAGACATCCTGGCCAGAAATGCTGTAGAGGTAGACATCGATCAGGTAGAATGAGCCTTCACTCTAAATGGCAAATCCTTACCACCTGAAGCATAAATGAAGGAAATACAACTAGAGATCCATCTAGACAAGGTCACTTTGGAAACGGGAGACCCAATCCTATTTTCTGAAAATGAGACCCAATCTTATTTTCTGAAAATGAGAGAAATAGCTGAACTGATTTTCTAAGATCCCTCGTTCTATGCAAATAAAAATGCAACTGCCCGTGAACATCCAGCTGGTGAAATTTAAATTCTGCCCCATTAGAAAACTCTGGAAAAAATATGGGCAGTTCAATGGATTGGTTGAGATTACTAACCAAAGCCACTTTTGGCATAAAGGAAGGGTTTGGTCTGAGGGAAACCCTGTCCTTGTGAAATATCAAGTAAGGCGGTCTGATTGACAAAGCTTGGAGCGCCGAGACACGTCTAGCTGAAGTGATGGCTACCAAAAAGAGTCTTCCAAGTCAAATATTTCAATTCATAAGTAGCTGCAGGTGCAAAGTGGGGCGAAGTGAAACATTGTGGCACAAAATTTAGGTCCCAAGCATAACCGGGTTAAAGACTGGAGGGCGAAGCAGCATAGTGCCCTTCAAGAATGCCTTACAAAGTCTATGCACCCTTAGACTGGGTTCATTAGCGACGTGAAAAGTGGAAATGGCCGCCAACTGGACTTCAATGGTTGTGGCTGCTGACCCCTGATTGAAAAGCATGGAGAGAAATTCTAGAACTAAAGAAATTGGAGCGGTATAATAAAGAAATTGGAGCGGTATAAAGATCAATTTGTCTTCCAGGAGCCCAGATGGAGAATCTTTTCCATTTACTGGAATAAATCTTTCTGGTCAAAGGCTTATGGGAAGAAGACAGAATATGAACCACTTCCGGAGAAAAATGAGGACGCCTGACTAGTGATGGAAGTGGAGTAGCCAGGCTGTCAACCGGACGGTCTGAAGAGAGGGACGGAACTGCCCTGACATACGAGTCAGTAGATCTGGCTGTGGGTCCAGAATCCAGGGGGCATCCATGAGATAGGGATGGAGAAAGGGGAACCAAATTTAACGAGACCAGTGTGGAGAAATCAGAATCATTCTGCTTCCCAAGGATTGCACTTTCTGAATAACCTTCGTCAGCAGAGGAACAGGTGGGAAGGCATAAAGTAGACCGGAGGGCCAATCGTGAACTAGAGCGTCTCTGGGTGACTCCCCCTGAGGGGAGGATAAGGGTGAAGTACCTGCTGCACTTGGTATTGAGGGAACTGGCAAATAGGTCGCAGCAAGGCTGACCCCATGTGGGGAAAATCTGCTCTGCAACTTGACTGTTCAAGAACCACTCGTGAGGCATCAGAATAACTCTGCTCAACCTGTCGGCGATCACGTTGGACTTCTCCGGAATATGTGTTGCCACGAGAAAACGTTGGGGAGACACTGACAACTGCCACACCCTAATGGTCTCTCTGCAAAGGGGGTACGACATGGTTCCTCCATGCTTGTTCAGATACCATACCACAGACATATTGTCCGAGTGGATCGTAACTGTCCCGAGAGGAAGAAAGCGCCGAAGTGCTTGCAACGCTAGTAGCACTGCTCTCATCTCCAAGATACTGATATGCAGATGTATCTTGTATTCCTGCAAAGTGCCTTGGACTGTCCTGCAGAGATAATGTCCCCCGCACCCCATCTGGGAGACATCCGTGATCACTGTAGCAGCAGGAGGGGATGGGACAAAAGGTTTTCCCGCATTGAGGTTGCTGGTGTGAAGCCACCAGCGTAGATCTTGCTTACACTTGTCTGTTATCATTATAAGATGAGAAAGTGGAAGATGTTGTAGAGACCACTGGGCGAAGAGCAGCCACTGAAGGAGCCTCATGTGTAGCCTCGCCAGAGGAACCAGCATAATTGTTGCAGCCATCGTCCCTAAAAATTTGAGGACCGTTTTTGCCTTCACTTTTCTTCGAGGTAGCAACATGTATACCTGTTGCAAACTCTGAATCCTTTCTTTTGGTAAAAACGCCCTCATGAGCACGGTGTCTAACTCGGCGCCTATAAAGGTGACATGCTGCGAAAGCATCAAGGCAGACTTTTCCCAGTTTAGAGTGATACCCAGTTGTTGACACAGCTTGATAGTGGCGTCTCTGGTCTGTAGTAGCAGATGCCTGATGATGGCAGAAAGGAGCCAGTCATCCAGGTACGGAAACACATGGAATCCCTGACGTCTCAAGTGAGCCGTCACCACTGCCATACATTTGGTGAACATCCTAAGGGCTGTGGCGAGACCAAAGGGCAGAGCACGAAATTGAAAATGACTGCTCCCAGCCGGAAGCGCAGATGACTTCTGGATGCCCTGTCCATCATTATGTGGTAGTAAGCATCCTTGAGGTCGATGGAGCACATCCACACTTCTTTTCCCAACAATGGGAGAACAGACTGCAACGTGACCATTCGGAACTTGGACTTCTTCACGTGGAGGTTCAAGCGGCTGAGATCCAAGATGGGTCTCAGGTCCCCTGTTCTTTTCGGCACCAAAAAGAAGTTCCCTAATCCGATCTGGTCTGAGGGGACATGCTGGATGGGCTCCTTTTTCCAGCAACTTTATAACCTCTGAAGCTGCGGAATCCCTCTGATTGGGTGGAACATCTGGGATTCTTCTGATTGGTGGGAGGGAGAAGAGAAGGGAATGTGATATCCTCCGGAAACTATTTTTTAATACCCACTGGTTCTGGGTGATGTCCTGCCAGGCTTCTGGGTATAGTGAAATGCAACCCCAGACTGGCTCCGGAGACGCGCAGTCAAGCTTCCTATCAGGAGCGCTAGTAGGGAGAACCACGAAAGGAATCGCCGTCTCCCTGGTTACGGGGGCCTTCTCTGCCTCTAGGGCGGCATCTACCAGAGTTACCACCCCCTCCCCTGCCTCTGGAGGGGGAATCACTTTGTGCGTCATGAAAAAAAACTCTGCGATTTCTTGGAACCACATGTTTCCACTCTTCTGGACCTTGGGATAAGGTCTAGAAGGCATAGAAAAATGGACTCCCACGGCAGAGTTTTTCCCTCTTGCTCGCACCTAGTGAGTGTCCTTCACCTTGGTTCCGAACAACGAGGAACCATCAAATGGGGCATTGGTGAATGTAGACTTGAAGGCCTCCATGAAATTACAGAGGCGCATCCAGGAGTGCCTCCTGAGAGAAACTCTGGAACTCGCTGCCCTACTCACTCCCTCGGCTGCGTAAGTGATCAGCCTCATGGAGGAGCTAGCAATAGAATTTACAGTAGACATCTGAGCATTGAGTTTGAGCCACTGCGTCAGAAACATTACCATGCAGAGCATCTCCAAGCTCTTTCAGGAGATCTCTTTGGAGCCATGTAAAATGTGACAAGTAATTCAGCGACCGCAGAGTAAAGGCCGCTGAAGAAAACATACGCTTCCCATACTGATCCATGGTCCTAGACTCCTTGTTAGGGGGATGGACGGTAGATGAAATTTCAGCCAGTTCCTTCTTGGTAGCCGCTGCAACCACCAAGGCATCTACTGGAACGCCCTTCTTGAGAAACTCTGTCAGCGGGGGACGGACAGAAATTTGTTAGGTCTCCTGGGGACTGGTTCCACACTGTCAGGGGTTTCCCACACCCTTTGACAAACCAGACCCAGAAGTTCGAAGGGTGGGGAAACCCAGGAGGAAGTGGGTTGAGCCCCAAAGGCCTTCAGGAACACAGACTCCTCCTCTGAGGGGGAATTTAGAGGGCCAGTCGCCTCTCTGCTTTAAGATCTCTAGGATATCAGAGAAAGAGATATCCTCAGAGGACGACTGGGGGGAACCATCCAATTCCTCGAGGTCAGTGTCCGACGTGAGAGACTCTTCCTGGGAGTCTATGTGCTTCCTCTTGCACGTTTTTCTGGTTGGGTGGCTCTTCAGGCAAAAACTCTGGGGGGCCCTCAAATTTGGGGACCACTCGGAGGTATCCTGAGGCCTTGGGTCTCCGCTGTCCAAAGATAGGTGGCGATCAGAGAGATACCGGAGCTGGAGGGGCTAGAGTGTCGGTACTGCACGATGCCGCTGAGGACCTGGCCAGCACGCTCCGCATGACCTCGAAAGCTGGTCCTCCCGGCTCTGAAGATCAACCAACTGTGGAAGACCTCGGAGCAGAAGGGACAAGGTCTGAAGCAAGGGTCAGGCTCACCCGAGCCGAAGCACTGAGAGGGAGGCTAGGAGCCTAAGAGCGTCCCGAGACCCCCCCCTTCGGGTCTGACCGAGGAACCATGAGTCCTGGACCCCGTGGGCAGAGCAGACAGGGTCGGAGCGGAGATCGGAGCCGATAAGCAAGGATAGGCTATCGGAGCAGACCTAGAAGCATTAGACAGCACTGACCACTCTGGCTCCGAAGGCCGAGATTCGCTCGGAGGAACTATAGTCAGTGGATGGGTGACTGGCTCTGGAGCAGACTGGGCTGGAGCAGAAAGCAATTTAGCCAGCACCGGTGATTGGAGCAGTCTCTGCACCACTCTATCCACATCAGAGAGAGTCCTGGAGGACCTAGAGGACATGGTAGGAGATCTAGACCTCCTCTCTGAAGCAGACCTGCGAGGTGGAGAAACCGGTCTAAAAACTGGAGACCGGCTCAGAGCTAGTATCTCCGTCACCAGCTCTGAGAGGCTGGGAGCCGATGTAGGTTCTGTCAATTCATAAACTTCCTTCGACACCGAAGACAGTGGAGCCGAGGATGCCACAGTAGACTTGGTAAACTTTCTCCAGAGGCTCCGATGAGACTGACTGAGCCAGAGACAGTTTTTTTGCTTTGGAGGTTTTGTCTCTTAGAGGGAGAGGACTTGGCACTAGAAGACCTCTCCAAATCTTCCTCTAAGGAGGGTTTCAGTAATCCCTTCAGAATTAGTTTGTTCTTCCTTTCCTGAAGGACACAAGGGCTAAATGCGTGACAGAACGCATAAGACTCCTGAAGGTGGATAGCCCCCAAACAATAAACACACACAGAGTGCAAGTCAGTAATCGACATCTTATACCCACACTTACATTTCTTAAAGCCCGAAGGTTTATGTTCTTTTGTACCCTTAGACATGATCGGCAGGACACTAGACACAACAGTCAAAACTGACACCAGCAACAAGCGCAGGAACTAGAATCTAAATAAACTGCAGACATCACACAAGGACCTCTTACTCAAACAGCCCTGACAGGAAACAAGGGGAAGGACTAGGTCCTAAATGGCCCTAGCCCGGAGGGACAGGTACCTAAAAAACAAAACAGTAGGGAAAACAGATAACCAAAGGAGGACTAGGTCCTCTCTAACCGAAACGGGCCTAGCCCGTTGGGAGATAGCTGACAGGATACCAAGACAAAAAGACAAAGGCCACGAAAGGCCGCACAAAAAAGCTTCCACAAACCAACACACACCTAGCTATGAAAATAGCTTTTGGAGCAAAATTTTAGTCATATAAGACAAAAAGTTACTTAGCCACAGCCAAGAGCGAGACCACGTCTGAGCTTTACAAGCGGAAAACGAGATCTGGGGAAAGGGAGCAGTGTGGCATGGGATACCTCTTAGCCCAGCCAATTTAAAGACTTCGAGCTAAAGTATGGCCGAGTCGGAGCCGAGGTTCGGCTCTGAACCCACGGGTAAAAGTGTAGGCAAGATTGGACTACATAAGAGTTTTTGAAGAAAAAAAAAAAAAAAAAAAAAATCTGGAAAGAAGGAACCTTGAAGGTGTTGAGCAAGGAGAGATACAGAATAAGCCTCCAAGTGTTGTCCTTTCGAGGAACAAGGAACATTCTGGAGTCGAACCCCTTTCCTACTTGTGAATGAGGAACAGGCTCAATAGTTCCCTGGTCCACCAGGAACCCAAGAACCTCTGAGAAGTGAGGAAGCGGTTCTTGAGGAGGGTGAGAAATCCCTGAAAAAGGAGGGTGAGACTTCCACACCATGAAATAACCCTGATGGAAGATAGGCAGAACTCAATTTGAAGTGATGAATTGCCAATTTGGAAGACAAAAGGAGAACCGAAGAGACAATGGAACCTAGCAGAGAGATTTTGGGGGGGGGGGGGGGCAAACTCATCAGAGGCAGGCTTTTCAGAAAAAAGGCAGTTTCTCAGCAACAGGAGCTCACCTACCCTTCCTGCCTTTAGCGGCCTGACGAAGCTGACTGTGAACAAAGGCAGACCTAGTGGGATAGTTCTGGAACTTGGGATGGAGACACAGAAAAGTAAGGTCTTTCAAAGCTTTACCTTTCTCCAGAAGAAAGACTAAAACATGTCAACAACGGCAGTCCCAAAGAAATTTTTATTACCCAAAACAGAATCCACCAGTTTAGCCTTACTGTCCTCAGGTAATGACTGCAAACAAACTGAATAACATCACATGACTGGCAGCAGTTCTGAAAAAGGCATCAGCAGCATCACAGCTACACTTGATAAAGTAGCAATCGGGGAGGTCAGAAATAACTTTACACGACTAGGCAATCATAGCCAAGGTGGCAGCAGTAAACCTTCTTTCCAATTATATCCATGACCCTACTGTCTTTATCCAAAGACAGGAGCTTGGTAGATGGCAAAAGATTAGGCGGCTTGTCAGAAGAGACAGACACCACAGCAGGACGACATTTAAACAGGGATTGATGATCCTCAGGAACCTTGGTGAACCTGTCAGGTTTCTGGGCAGTAGGTGGCTGATAATCAGCAGTCTTACAGGCAGCTATAAAAGTGCCCATCAAAGCAGTCAAGACAGGCGTTGCTGCAAAAGGTTTATGCACGTCAACCTGAAGCAACTCATACCACCTCTTCTGGATATTAGGACACCTGAGAAGAATCCCATTTAGAAGTACTCCATCATCATGGCTACTGTCTCTCCAAAAGATGACCTCAACAAAGGAAGAAGACATCGGAGAAGGAAAAGCCACAGATCTCTCAGACTCTGAATCCTCATCCTAGAAACCAGGTTCACTAGTCCTTTTAGAAGGAGAAGTTGTTCAAGGTGAAGTAGGCAAAGAACCCCCTGGGAAGGCTTCAGAGCCATCAAGGCATTAAAAACAGGCCCCGAGTAAACTCCTGCCATTACCTCTGAGGGTCCTTAGAAAGAACAGAAGAATGCTTAATCTTCTGCTTTTTCTTGGTAGGGACGTCAGCCCTGACAAACACTGGGGTTCTGAACCCTGACGAGATTCAAGAGTACCCAGTATCTCTTCCCTGACCAGAGTTTGCAGAATCTCTCTAGGGACCTCTGAGATAGCCAACCATGGTAACCCCCTCGATATCTGGAAAAGATGCCTGCAAAGTCTTGGAGAACGTGCAAAAGGACGGATCCATGATGACCTCTGACAAGGTCATGGCAGACAAATCCAATGTTTGCACTGGACAGCCTAAAGAGCAATCACGCAGTTCTAGAGAGATGTCCGGTGTAGGCTGGGCAGCAAAATAATCCAGCCAAGATTTCTTGGCTGCTTTCTTACCCAATGGCAGTACCTCAGGGTTAAAAGATTCCACCATGCTACCTGGGGCCAAATGTTTAAGCTGCTGCTTCTCAAGATTAATGACCAGAAAAGACAACTGGCTTCCTTGTGTGTTGGGCACAAACGCCTTACAGATACTACAGGAAGTATGGTCATCAGAAGCACAAAAAAAAAGAAAGACATTTTTCATGATTATTCTTATGGGGATTGTGCCTCCCTTACTAACATTTTACCTTCTTGGATGACATGAACTCCAAGGTAAGAAAACAAGACCCCAATGGAGCACCTACCTAACTGCTAGGTATCAGCACAGCAAAGGGTGTTTAGACTGGTGGTAAAGTAGTTCTGGATAACTGCATCTGTAGGTCACCTTTATGCCATACATCCAACACGAGGAGCATACGGTGCATACGAGATCTAAAGGTTTTGGTATACTGCCCAGACATTTAACCGCCCTTAGCAGGAGATCCCAAAGGTACAGAAAGCTGCAAAAGTGATAAAGGACATCACTATTTTCTGTGAAGGTTCCAGGTCTGGACTTATGCAGACTCTGGGTGAATTCCAGATTTTGCAAGCATTGACTTCTGTCCTCAAAGGCAGAATGCAAGGAACAATTGTCCAGATATGGGTAAAAGTATATATACCTTTTCAAATGCCATGGGTGACTACTGGTGCCAAATATTTTATGAAAATTCTTGGAGCAGACGTTAAGCCAAAGGATATTGAGATGAACTGATAGTATCAATTCCCTGCCAAGAATCTTAGCACTTTCATGTCTTTCTTTGGGATCAGCATGGGGAAAAGGGTTTGGGGAGACGTTCTGAATTTTTGGAGACAGCGAAACTTGTTTAATTTGAACAAGTCCAGAATGGGTCTCCTTGGGAAGTCTTCACTTGGAACAAGAAAAGCCTTGAATAAGAGTCTTTTCCCTCCTGTCCCCTTGAAACAACCGATGTGGTTCCTTGTAACATAAGGTGCAGGATGGGTATAACAAGGTGCTCCTGTTCTGCAGGTACCCTCGGCATTCAACTGTTCAGAGAGTTGTTTCCATCTGAATTCTAGCTGGTATCCCTTAATATGGGCATCTGATATCCATTTGTCTAATGTAATTTTTCTCCACTCTTCCAAACAAGCACAGAGTCTTTAACCCACATTTGAGGGGAGTTGTGGCTGGTGTAGGGAGGGAGGAGATTATAGCTGGGTTCTACTGACGGACCATAGAAGGGGCAAAGGTTTGTAGCACTCCACCCTTTGACCATCAAGCCATTTGTAATATTATTAAAGTTTTTGCTCTTGACGGTTTATTCTTTTCTGGATTTTTGCAAAAGGGCCCTTTATTAGGGTAATTCCTGTGATTCTTACGGAGAGGAAGGGTAAGGTGAACAATAACCATACCCTTCCCCCTTCTCCTCCAAACACTTCATACCTGTGGACCAAAAAAAGCAACTCCTGACCCATTAAGCATTAAGAAGTTTGACTTTTGTCTCTCTACTTTAAAGTTGTGTGTGAAGTCAAACATGCCTTCTTAATAATGAATCAGTGGTAGCAGGCTATGAAAACTGGAGCTGTAGCATAAGCACACACTAAGCTACGCCCAGTGCCACACTGGATGCAGGTCTGGACAGGTTAACTCAGTGCGGCTGTAGTGCGTTTTCAATTAAAATAAAGTTCCACCATTTGCTTAAGAACATGCTCCTGAAATTTCAAGATATGGACTTGGGAATACAACAGGAATGATGTATAGATTTTCCTACCACAACTATTCAGGACTTTACTCTCCTTGGTAGCAGCAAAAGGGGCTAAACTTCCACCAGGAAGAGATTATCTGGGTTTGCCAGTGAATTCTTATAAAGAAAAGAGTGGTGCCCACAGAGTGTAAAACCCTTCTGGCTTTTTTAGTCATGAGATTGTGAGTATGGTTCCTGTAAGTTCATTTTAATGACATCCAAGCAAGGCTCCCTGGATGGGGGGGGGGGGGGGTTACTACTGACTTGAGGTGGTGCACAGCCTTGTAACACCAAAGCCTTCTTTTCTGCATCCAAGACCTCTACAGCTTGCCATTGCAAATGGTCCCTCAGGAGGGGTACCGCAACACCAAAGATGAGGTGGTCCTTCAGGGAGTGTGGGGACTACTGTTTTCCCACAATCAGTATCATAACCTGGGGGGGGGGGGGGGATCAGCCATCTACAATACAGGTAATCATTTTCCTCCTCCTAGTTCTACTTTGTCTTTCATGAGAACAGAAACCCTGCTACTTTAGGAAGCTGTTCATTCATTGTCAGCTTTGTGTGTTTTGAATGTCAACCATGCAAAATGGCCAAGAAATCCTGTGATAAACAGAACAAGTCTGCTGCTACTGCAGGAGAAGTGAGAAGGTATCTGTCAGACCCCTAGGCACGGACTTAGAATATCTGACAATAGCACTTAAGCACCCTGCTGTGCATTTGTGATCCACAATCAACAGGGATAAGCAGAGGACTCCCTGCTTCATGGAAAACCCAGATAATCTCTCCTTGGTGGAAAGAAAAGGAGCCAAACTTCCTCCAAGAACACAGGGTAAACTCCTGGATGGACATGGTAGCTAGGGGCAGCATAGGGTACTGTACTATTGGAGAGATCTGCTTTATGCTTGATTGAAATGAACATGCCTGAGCTATTAGAAATTATGGCCTCCGGAAAGGCTTTGACAAGGGTTGGACACTTCTTACACAGTGGGTCCACGTGCTGAAGGAGTGTCACTTTGGAATTGGCATCTCCCAGTAGAGAAGGTTCTATGGTGTCTACTGACTCCTCAGGCCTGGAGCGAGAGTGCAGATGTGAGGTGTGTAAATGACCCTTGTCAAACAGCATGGGTGACCAGTGAAGGACTGCTTCTAGCAATTTAAACGTGTAAGCAAAGAACTCATCCTAGCTTTGATAGTGTCTTTTCAGAGGTCACTAGAGTGTTGTTGTCAAGACCCAAACAAAAACACTTATGCAGGTCTTTAAAATCAGTCTTACAAGCACACTTCCTTGGCCAGCATCCCCAGACTTCTTAACAAACATGTCCACACGTCATTAGATGATAAACTTAGCTTCAAATAAGACTAATGAAGCCCTGCTACAAAAGTATCTCTACAGAAATGCAAAAAAGGTCTCTCTTTGAAGATACTGGTGTGTGCTATTCCACTTCTGACCTGGCCTGATGGACTGACTGGACATTTGTACTATATCACAAAGCAAGAAAAAAAAACGGAGGATGGATGACTGCACATAATCCTTAATAAACACAATATGCAGATGTTGGGGGCAAGAAACAAAGATGAACTCTGAATCTTTGGATAATGTAGGACTCTGCCTGCAGCAGAGAGCACTGAAGTTATGACTACAGCAGTGACTTGTATGTGAAAAACATCATGAGATATAATGTATTTGACTCAGAATTTCTAAACAAGTAAGGCAAATTTGTGGAATGCGCAATTCTTATGGAGCATGCTGTTTCACCAATACCAGCGTCAATAAATCTGTTGGGATTAAATCAATGCAACAAAAAGTCTGCTGCAGCAAAGTGTATCTTTACTAAATTGCAAAACTGTCACTTTGGTTTAAAACAAACAGTCATTAGTAAATAGTACAATTTATGGAACTGCCGACATTCCAATAGATGGGTGACCATATTAGTATGTACAAGTCAAGTGAAACCTCCACCATAAGGTTTACATAGAGATATTGCTTTATTTAATTTTAGTTATACTGACATGAAGCCCAAAATCATACTACAAAAATCCAGAGAAAGAAATTCAGCACATCCACTACCAAGAGGACTATAAAGTACAGTAGATGCAGCTTTGTTTCAGTTTAATGAACCAATGTACCTCCTTTACATTATTGCTACGAGTATCCTCAAATTAAGCTGACAGACACAATGAGAGCCAGTGAAATTAGTGCACTGAAGTCTTTCTAGAGATAGGACAGCTGGGTAACCTAATGGACAACTGGAGAAAACTAAGCTATGAAGACTCAAGAGAAACCGCTGTAGTAATAGCTACTGAAAATAGTAATCTTAAAATCTCCGAACAGAAAGATTCCCTTCTCACCTATACATAGGGAAATGGACAAAAGGCTGAAAAGCAAGTTATCTACTACAACTACATTGCTAATGCCTGAAAAATCAATACTAGAAGAAATTTTGCCAGGGCACTGGTGAACATACCCTAGTCTTTTCAACAGATGCGGTGGAAACTTTCACATCCAAATGAGCTACCAACAATTCAGTTAGATGAGGCTTTGGTTTAGCATGTCATCTGAAGGATAGCACACACAGAAGTGCAACACCCTGAAATGTTGCACAGCAGCGTCAGCAATTTGAAAATTAATCCAATTACAAAAACCCAAAGCTTTCTGATCTTCCAGCACCGAAGGCAAGTGTGCTACCTGTTGAGTCAGCTAGTTTATGCAAAGCTACAGTTACTATGATATTAGAGAGAGAAAACTTGCACTTACTGAAATGTTTGATGTAGCACTGTTTGAGGTAAAAGATGAATACAATTTTAAATTGTTAATTTAAGTAATGCAGGATACCACAAACATTAGTAACATCTTGTAATTAAACCAAAGAATACACCATACAGGACTGCACATCTTTAAATATACCAATACTTGTACTAAGAAAGTACACATCATGTAATACACACTTTTCTAGAAGTGTGAGACAAGACCTCTCACAGAATGCCAATACATGCAACCAATGTTTCTATGGACAGAAACCGCTTACTCACCCACCTGCCACATGCAAACAACTAAGACTCAAATCATACAGCTGTCTAAAAATTCAAGGTTACATTTAAGCAAACAGGCTGCCTGGGATTTAAAAGGTTCCATGTGAAGGCAAAAGCCTAAGCTTTTTTTTTTTTTTTTTTTTAATTAAAACCTTGGATCTCAGCAAGATGATCCAGTGGAGACTAAGTGCATTACAAGCCAGGCCCTCTGGTAGAGTTAAGTCACCACACCAGTGTTGTGGATCAACAGAAAAGCTTCTTGTACTACAGAAGACCATATCATTGGAACCATACGTCTTAGCCACCATGTGGTATTGAGAAGGCTTGCTTCTCTGCACTTTGGGGTACAACATGGAGTCAACAGGATAGCATACAAAAAACCTCCCATGCCCAGGTATGGAGAATATATCCACTGCCACCTTATCCTTGACCACTGAAATGAGCGCAGCTGGAGGGGTGTGTGTATAATCTGCCAAATAAAAGGGCATCACTCTCTCGAGAATGCCTCACTTTTAGATGACCCAAAACTAATAACCGCTTCTGAATATGTAGTTCCAAGAGGGGACAGAAGGATAGACTCAACGTTTAACAGCTTTTCACTTGCTGATAATACGAACTGTTGAGAGTGATATCCTTATCTACATATAAAAAAGATGAGAATTTTCTCCCTGCACACAGGTATGACGCCAGTGTGCCCCACCAAATATTCTGGAAGTCTGAAAGGGGAGAGAAAAAAAAAAAAAAAGGTTCCAAGAAACTCCTGAAGCACCCTCATCTCCCAGGCCCACTTCCAAGAGCTCCAAGTTTTCTGATACATTGCTTCTGAAAAGCCACATGCCCCCGAGGGCCATTTCCAAAATTCTTCACCTACAATGCCATCCTTTGGCAGTTAGCACACAGGATTAAAGGCTATAAGCTGCTAACAAGCATTATCCTGTAGTTCAGGGTTTGATTCTCCTCAACCTTCATTTCCTTGCTGTGTGACTGAAAAAAAATCACTTAACCAGACAGAGAAGTGGCACAATGCAAGCAAAACTGAAACTCTGGACCACAATTTCTGCACCAGCAACAAACAAGATTTTAACGATTTTATTGAAAATGAGCGCTTTAGGTAGAGAGCAATCTCCCCACCTTCATCAGACAATAGCTTTCTTTAAAACCACTCCTTATATATACATAGCTTGTTATCAATTGATTAATTAACATGACTACTACTGAAATGATTAGAAAAACATGATTGAAACTGTTTGCTGCAATTTGTTAAATGTAAACATAAAATTCAAAACTGAACGAATTGAAACTGATGACATGAAATAAAACAAAACAAATTAAAATCAAAGTAAGATGAAAATGAAAATAATATCAACATGGTACGCAAAAACATTAGATTAATCAGGTTTACGACTCTTTAGTTGACTAAAACATGTTGAAAGATATTTAAAAACCTAACATTTGTCATGTGAAAATACTAAAATGCATTTATATGTATATAATGTATATATACATATTCTTATGTTGTTATTTCTAAAAAATTTTTTAAAAAAATTTTTGACCATTTAGACTAATTTGACGTTCAACTTGAAATATATTCACAGTTCAAGGACAATCAAGTTCATCTTTTTAATACATAAAATATTCAAAAGATATATAAAATATACATACATACAACTTTACAATCAGTATGTATGGACCTGTATTTCAAGTTGAACGTCAAATTAGTCTAAATGGTCAAAAAAATTTTAAAACATTTTTTAGAAATAACAAAATAAATCAGTCCTATACTAGCAAAATACCAGTTTTATGGAAAATGGCAACTATGACACCACTTTCCAGAAGTCTCACACCTCAACACAGAAGACTTCAGGCACACCTCCTAATTTCCTAAGATAGTTCAGAAACTCACTGCCACCAACTTAGTGGATCACTTATCAGAATATGGTAGCTTTGGTTAGGTTATGAAAGACAGGACTTCAGGCAGGGTTGAAGTACAATGATTGCACTCTGTATGCGATTGCCTTGAAAGAAACTAATGGTCATGTCATTGGTTTGCTCATTACATATTCCTGATGGTACAAGTTGTAAACAAGCCTATAGATTGTCTAAGTGTTAACAACATTCTCCCTTCTCTCTACTCCAGTCTTTCCCAGCTCATGTTTTCTACCTGCTCCATACCCTCTTGAAGGCCTTTGACAGCTTCCTCTCCACCAACCATTCTGGTAGTCCACATAATGGGACCACCACTCTTGCCAAAAAAGAAATTCTGTAGCTCCAAGAAACGGTCTTCGCTGCATCTGCTGCTTTTGCACCCTATCCACCATGCTGTTCTTCCTGTTCAGGGCAACACCTTTATACCTTCTCAAAAGATCATGTGCCCTTTATGTCCCCTGCTCTCGTCTGTTGTCTAGTGAGAAGGGCCTTGGCTCCTCTAGTCTTCAGTCCTATGATTTCCCCTTCATAGGTTAGTACTACTCTGCCTTTGTGGGCCATTTTAAGCTTAGCCATTTACCCCATCTGATAATCAAACCCTGCACCTTATTATGCCAACCTCCCACCTTCATCCAGTTCAACCCTTTGCTGGCCTTCCTCTGGACTCGCTTCTAACAACCTAATGTTTCCCCTTGTACTGTCTCCTGAAGTGCACATATTATTCGAGGAGAGCCTTGTCAGGCCTTCAAAGTATTACCTTGTTGCTTCAAATAGCTAACTCCTGAGAAAATGCCCCAGCATTTTGATAGCTGGTGCCACTACACTCATACTGTGCTAGTTAGACAAGTCCAGTGACAATCAAAACTCCCAGATCCACTTCCTGCTCTGCTGCCAACACCTCCATTTCCCCAATCTGACACTTCACACTATAGTTGCTTGTAGCAGGTGCAGTACTTTGGCCTGCTTGGAGATTGTTGCAGAAAATGCAAAGAGTGGTAGGTGATCAGCCTTTACAAATCATTCCTTTCACTCTTGCACCATACTGTACGTTATTCCAAACCTTTTATCTTCAAAAGCCTAAGCATGTTCGCTATTTTCTCAAACATATTTGAAAAGCATAATGAAACTACTAGACCCAGGATCATCTCCTGCAGTAGTCCACTAGTCACCATCCTTACTTCAGACATGCCTCTTACTGTAACCCTCTACTGTCCTACCTTCCAACTGGACAGCAGTCCAACCCCTTTGTCTTAACGTACCACTAACCCTATAGTTGATCTCAGCAGCTGCTTGTGCAGTATGGAGTCAAAGGTCTTGGAAGTGTAGTCAGATATCTACTGGCAATAACTTTTTGTCACGTCCTCCTATAAATCAAACTAGATCCGATTTGTATGAAAACTTCTCATGGACTTACTTTAGAGAACAGTTGTCTATGGAAGCAACCATTCCTTGCTTAAAGATTCGCATAGCATGACCTTCTTAACTCCTGCTGTTAGGCCAGCTGGCCTTTTAATTTACTGGATTCCACATGTCCCCTTCCTCCCTTGTACAACCTGCTGTCATTTATCAGACTGAAGATGGGGCATATTATTTTTAAAGGTGACACAGAGGTTTATGATCAAATGGCCCTACTTCCTAGGGATCCCTACTTGTTAGTCTCTGTTCAAGGATCTTTCATGGGGAATAGATCCTTCCACCAGAAGATATGAGAAAGGAGCACCAAGTAGCCAATCACTGCAGGTACATGAGATCTTGGATCACAAGAGTTTCTGGTGTCCAGCTACTGCCACATGCTTGAACCCCTGGGGGCTGAGGTGAGACCAAAGGGGAGACTCTTGAATTTGTAGCAGCTAGCTCGCACCCAAAAGCAAGTATATCTTCCTAGTTCTATACAGGTGCACACACTCATACAGTGGATATAAAAAAAGTGTACACACCCCTGTTAAAATGCCAGGTTTTTGTGATAAAAAAGGAGACCATAATAAATCATTTAAAAATGTTCTCACCTTTAATGTGACCTATAACCTGTACAATTCAAGTGAAAAACAAATCTGTTGGGGGAAAAATATAAAAACAAATAAACGTACAATAAGCTGGCTACATAAGTGTGCACATCCTCAAACTAATACTTAGTTGAAGCACCTTTTGATTTGATTACAGCATTCAGTCTTCTTGGGTAGGAGTCTATCAGCATGGCACATCTTGTCTTGGCAGTATTTGCCCACTCTTCCATGCAAAAGCGCTCCAAATCAGTCAGATTACGAGAGCATCTCTTGAGCACAGCCCTCTTCACGTCAGCCCACAGATTTTCTATTTGATTTAGGTTTGTGCTCTGGCTGGGCCATTCCAAAACTTTAATTTTCTTCTGGTCAAGCCATTCTTTTGTTGATTTGGATCTATGCTTGGGGTCACTACCATGTTGAAAAGTGAAATTCCTATTCCTCTTCAGCTTTCCAGCAGACGCTTGAAGTTTTTGGGCCAAAACTGATGGGCTTTAGTCAGGGTGGAAGGAATCATGAACAGTTCCAAATACCAAAGTTCCAGCTGAAGAAAAGCAACCCCAAAGCACGATACTGCCACAACCATGATTCACTGTTGAGATGGTGTTCTTCTGGTGATGCGAAGTGTTGTTTTCGTGCCAAACATACCTTCTGGAATTGTGGCCAAAATGTGCAACCGTGGTTGCATCAGACCATTACACATTTTCCCACATGCTTTTGGGAAACATGATGTATTGTTTTGCAAATTTTAGTAGGGCCTGGAGGTTTTTCTGTGCAAGAAAATGCTTCCGTCTTGCAACCCTACCCCACAGCCCAGACATATGGAGAATGCAGGAGATTGTCACATGTAGTACACAACCAGTAACTTGCCAGCAATTCCTGCAGCTCCTTCGGTGTTGCTCTAGGTCTCTTGTCAGCCTCCTGACCAGTTTACGTCTTGTCTTTTTATCAATTTTGGAGAGACGTCCAGTTCTTTGCAACATTTACTTAAGTTTGATGACTGGGGAAGTCCACTGGGCCATAAAGAGCCCTTTTTCAGCAGAGGCCCGGGGAGAAAAGCTCCAGTACAATCTGGTTACAGAAATTATGATAAATCACCAAATTACATAGTATAACAAATCAAAACTGTGTACAAACAAATTAAGATAAATCCAGAAATGTGTAAATACACATGAATGGGATCTAGGGATGTAACATCTGAAAAAAGTAAACTTGTCTATATTCACATTTAAGTAAAACTGAATATATTCAAAAGCAATTTAAGTCAGCTGATCATTTTGAGTTAAGACATCTATTTTAAATAGAAGGAAATGACACTAGGTAGACAGAGAAGGAGAGGAGTTTATGTGGGAGAATGGCAAGGACACTCCCATTTCGCTGACAGAGGAGACAGTAGCTGGGATTTGAAATTGGTATGGTTATGAAGGTTGTGAAGATGGGGGGAGGGAGTTCCAGTTTTTGGCTACAGAGTAGGAGAGAAGAAGCTGGCCAGGACGACGAGAGGGTTTGTGGACCATAAGGAGATTTAGATTTGTGGATCTGAGTTGGCGGTTGGGTATGTAGGGCTTTAAGGCAGTGGAGAGAGATGGGCAGTTAGCTGGATTAAAGATAAGCTTGCGGGCAATGGTGAGTTGTAGGTAGTTGGCGAGTCAGTTGAGGGAGAGGGAGTAGCAGTGGTGGGATGAGTTTTTGGAATTGGTTGCAAATTTGCAGATTTTGAGGTAGCAAGATTCTAGTTTGGTTCGTAAGCTGATGTGGAGGTTTGAGAAAAGAGGGGCACCATACATTAGGGAGGGGAGCAAGAAAGGGGATGCTAGGGTTTCACTGTTGCCCCATATTTTCTCCACTTTTGGATGACTGTCTTCCATGGTATATCCGATACTGTGGAATTTTTTTCGTACCCTTCTCCTGACTGATGCCTTTCAACAATGAGATCCCTTTAATGCTTTGTAAGCTCTCTGCGAGCCATGGCTTTTGCTGTAGCAGGCAACTGAGTAAATGTCAGGGAAAATCCTACTAGGCCAGATTAACTTTATTTCGGGTTAAACAGAGCGTCTCTAATTGATGGCAGGTGTGTAGCCAAAAAGAATGAATACTGTAATTAAATCAAAAGGTGCTTCAACGAAGTATTAGTTTAAGGGTGTGCAGACTTATGTAACCAGCTTATTGTACATTTTTAATTTTTATATTTACTCCCCTAACAGATTTGTTTTTCAATTGAACTGCACAGGTTATAGGTCACAATAAAAGAAGTAAAAAGTTTTAAAATTATTTATTGTGGTCTCTTTCTTTGAATCACAAAAACCTGGCATTTTAACAGGGGTTTGTAAACTTTTTATATCCACTGTATGCACATAAATGTGCACGCTTATTACACACACACACACGTATGTATTGTATATACACACACACACTCAAACAGCATATTCAGACTCCTTGTGACAGGCAGGGGACAACTGTTTGCATCAAGACCATTCTGAACTTTTATAACAAACTATGTCGTAAGACTTGTAACATGCATCACTTATGATGTTGCGTATTATTATTACTGTATTGTAACATGCTCCAAAAATACTAGAAGCATGCACAACAGACATTCTTAAGTTGCAACTTTATTACTTAACTGCATATCTGGTGCAGAGGCAAGGACATGGATATAGCAAACAAAAAAAAAAATCCTTACAGCGACAAATATGATGCTGCACTGGAAATTCCTCAATTGTCTTTCTGGCAACAGCATATTTTAAGAAATGGTGGGGACTGAGTGCGGCAGGAGTGACCATCAGTGTCCAAGATCAAGGGGAAAAAACATTGGCAGTCCATGGCCCGTTACAAAACGCAAACAAAATACTTATCTAATCTTATCTTTATTGCATTAACTTCTGAGCCAGGTCATGACTGGAAAGTTCTTCAGGCCAGTTACTCAACTCAAAAAAAAAAAAAAAGAAAATTTTTATATATATATAAATTTGGTTAGATAATTCAGACCTAGAAAAGAACTTAGGGTCTTAAGTCTTTTTTTTGGCATAAAAAGTCTTTAGTTGCAACTTTGAACTCTCTGGTATGAAGAGACCTTTAGGAAGTTTGTCAAAAAACAGCAGTAGGGCAGGTAGTAGAGTAGGAAGTCAACCAAACATACAGGCATATGGACAGTTTTACATGTAGTATCCTGTAATCACAGGATATTATGTCACATATCCACGTGTCCTGAGTAATGATGAACAGACGTGGTAGTCTGCAGACACATCTCCCAACTTCCTCCAAAAACAGCAGCCAGGTAACTCTTTAGGAGTGCCACTTACATCCCACGGGATGGCTGCAGTCTCCTGGAGAGTGGCGGGACTACTCCTTCTGGGCTAGTTACTATTCCAAAAGTAACCTTTATTCTGGCCAGTCTCTGTAGCACCTTGGTGAACTTGCAGTGCCTCCACCAAAAAAAACAAAGCCAACATTGGCTCCCAAGAGTCTTGGAAGACCGCTGTGAATACTGAAATTAAATGCTTACAGCAGTCAGGATTTTGCTCTGGTCTTTGGCATGACTATTCATGTAGTGAATGAAAGGCAGACATCCTATGAAACAGATGTCTATGAAAGACATGCTCGGTGTCCTTCCTACAGTCTGTAAAGCAGGATCCATGCATACCAGGGCACTGCAATTATTGCAGCTGTGACCCTGGCTGAACCTCCATCTGTAATGTATGCAGTGTGGGTTACATTAATTCATAACTCATAGCAGAGAGAAGATGGGGCGCTTTGAGCTCGTTTATTTTGATCATCCAGTAACTACTCAATCACATGGAGCACTTCACTGGTGAACTTCTGTTGGAACACCACCACATGAGTAAGGTAGCTCAGTGTCTTCAAAGAAAGGTTTAAGCATGCAAAAGTGTACATCCCCCCCCTTTTTTTTTTTACTACTACTACTATTCTGGACTCCTTATCCATCAGAATCAGATGGACAGCGATTTTCTGGGAAAAGGAATCCTTATCAGGACTGCTTCTGACACAATTGGTTCTGGCTGGGGGGGTTTATGTCTCAGACCACACTAAATTAAGCCACAAGTGACCAGAAAATGTAAGTCAGTTTCCTACGGACTGGGGCTACTGAGAGCTTTCCAATGTAGTCTTGGTGGCACCTTTAAGGATATCCACTAAAGCAGACACCACATATGGGGTCTGGCGTGTGAATTTACAAGCCTGCCATAGTCTTCTCTGGGGGGATGGGGAAAGGGTCTGTAGACCACTTTGTTTTGTATCAGACTGAGAAATGCACTGAATTTAAGAGTCGAAGAAGGGCCGATAGGGGAGAAGCCATGGCCCTTTGGTCATCCATGTTCATTATGGCTCATAATACCATACAGGAAACATGCTTCTACTTATACTGGGTTTTACTGATTACATGGGGGGGATCAGAGGGTTCAGAAGACAAAGGAGGGCCTCTTCAAGGCTTCCTGCAACAGACAGAATTGCAACATTCCAGGAGGCACACCGAATAAATTGCTAGGACTGCTGCACATATGTACTAAGAAGGAATGTTCCATTGACAGTGACATAGGGTGCACTGCCAATGACCAACTTTGGTAATGTCGACGCAGTCTGGCATGCTGTGTAACTGGAAGCTGGTGTTGACAGAATGGATGATGGCACTACATCAGGCATCAGTGGAATATTGCAGGATATCACTGGGCTGGCACTACAGAACCACCAGTGAATGCTGCAAGGCCAGACTGGCCAAATGTTGTCAAGTACAGTGGGTAAGCAGTTGCCGAGAGCGAGAGAGAGACAGAGAGAGAGCGAGACCGAGAGAGCGAGAGAGCGAGACCGAGAGACCGAGAGAGAGAGACCGAGAGAGAGAGAGAGAGCGAGAGAGAGAGACCGAGAGAGAGAGAGAGAGAGAGAGAGAGACCGAGAGAGAGAGACCGAGACCGAGAGCGAGAGAGAGAGAGAGAGCGAGAGAGACCGAGAGAGCGAGACAGAGAGCGAGAGAGAGAGAGCGAGACAGAGAGCGAGACAGAGAGAGACAGAGAGCGCGAGACAGAGAGAGACAGAGAGCGCGAGACAGAGAGAGACAGAGAAGAGAGCGAGACAGAGAGCGAGACAGAGAGCGAGACAGAGAGCGAGACAGAGAGCGAGACAGAGAGCGAGACAGAGAGCGAGACAGAGCGAGACAGAGAGAGACAGAGAGCGAGACAGAGAGAGCGAGACAGAGAGCGACAGAGCGAGACAGAGAGCGACAGAGAGAGCGAGACAGAGAGCGACAGAGAGCGAGACAGAGAGCGACAGAGAGAGACAGAGAGCGAGACAGAGAGCGAGACAGAGACAGAGAGCGACAGAGAGACAGAGAGAGCGAGACAGAGACAGAGAGCGACAGAGAGAGCGAGACAGAGAGAGCGAGACAGAGAGACAGAGAGAGAGAGAGCGAGACAGACAGAGAGAGAGACAGAGACAGAGAGAGACAGAGAGACAGAGAGAGACAGAGAGAGAGAGAGAGAGACAGACAGAGAGACAGAGAGAGAGACAGAGAGCGAGAGAGAGACAGAGAGCGAGAGAGAGACAGAGAGCGAGAGAGAGAGGACTATGCATGAACACCAACAGAAGCCAAAGGAATCAATGCAAAGTGTCAAGACTAGGGGCACCATCAGATCAGTTTCCAAAGTGCATAGTGATGTTCACTGCAGAACACTCAATGAGGGTGCAGGTCTACAACAGGCAGATTTTCAGTAACCACAATGTGTCAAAATGACTAAGTGCAGTGCAATGGAGAGGTTATCCAGACACATCGTAGCAGAGGGAAGATAAGGCTGAGTGGCATGTGCTTCCTGCTTAACCTCACACAGAGTAAAACAGATTTTTGTAGTTCATTTCCCAGGTGAGGGAGGCACAGCCTGAAGCAGTCTTAAATGACTATAGTGGCTCCATGCGCCACCAAGACCATTCTATAAATTAGATTACCTCTGCAAGTCCACTGGAGATGGAAGCAGTCGAAATGCCTGGAGTCTGTTAGATACAGTCTTGTTAGAGACAGTGTTGTGACATTGTCAATGGTGAACACAAAGACCTGGGATAAATGCTAGTTTGGCAGCCAGCTTTGGTGCTTTCAGAATATTTTTTGCTATGGTCTTTAACAACTTAAATTGTTCATGGGCAACAAATACAAGATTAAATCCACCTGGATCCAGTTATCTGACAGACCTCCTTCATGTGTCAGGCCACCAGACTGTCTCGGCATCTCTTTTTTCACTCCCAAGTTAAAACCAGGGTGAACTGGGTACTCCAAAGCATGATGTTCCTTCCCAAGGTACAGAGACAATTGGAATGGCCCTCACTCATTAAGGCATCAATCATGAGTTCTAGGCTTGTAAGGGGGTTTTAAAGAAGTGGTTGTCAGACAAAATATGCCACAGGTCAGAAAGTACAGTGGTGTACACTTACCATAAATGTAGATGTTAGTGTGTATTCACTGTTGCAGTCATTACATTTGAGTTATCTGCTTGCAGGTAAGCCCTCAGTCGGCCTGATTAACAAAGTCTTGGGTCCTGCATCGGTTGCTAGCCCTTCTTCCATGACGTCAGGGGTATAAAACATGCAGCCATTACATCAGTTTTTCTTGCCCCAGATGTCAGGTGCACGCTAATGTAAAGCAATTAAACATAAAAGCACAAATATACAACTCCAACAAAAAAGTAAATACACCAAAACGACTTTTAAGCATAGTAAAGGAAAGCAGAGGTATAGCCAAAAGAAGTTAGGGGTCTGGAGGGAGGGAGGGTAACCAGGACTGCAACAGTGAATACACTTGAACATCTACATTTATGGTAAGTGTACACAACTGTACTATGTTCTTCATGTTTCACTTGCAGTCATTACATTTGGGTAGATTCCCAAAACTATGGTTGGGAGGAGGAGTTTAGATAGCATTAGGGCCAGCTATAAGGCCCTGCAAGACAGCAGTGGCAAAGCCTGCTCTTGATTTAGAGAAAATTGGCAAATGATAATGCTTGGTGAAAGTATGTACAGAACTCCAGGTAGCAGCTTCGAGGATGTCCCTGGTAGGGACGCCTCTGAGAAAGGCTGCAGAGGAAGATGTAAGATGCAGCCCTGGTGGAGTGAGGTCTGCTCCCCTGGGGGATAGGTTTTCCATGGTACTTCTAGCAGAAATGAATGCAATGGCTTGCCCATTTAGAAATGGTTTGCTTTCACCTCTGGCCCTGCGGCAAATGCTACCAGCAGTTGTTCTGATTTCATTTGAGGTTTAGTCCTGTCCAAGTAGAATCTAAGTTGTCTGTGCACATCTAAGGAATGCAGTATCTGTTCCCCTTTATTCTGTGGATTTGGAAAGAAGGTTGGCAAATGAATGGACTGATTAAGAGCCACACTGGATACCACCTTGAGCATGAAGGATGGATTGGTTCTGAGGGACTCCCTGTCCGCATGAAAGATGATGAAAGGCTCCACTGCCATAAAGGCCTGTAATTCAGATACCCTTCTAGCTGAAGTGATTGCTAAAAGGAAAGCTGTTTCCCAAGAAAGAAAATTGAAGTCTGCAGTAGCAGCTGGCTCAACTGCGGTGGTGGTACTGCGGTAGCTTGCCGCCTCACAGTAAGACGTTGTCCTGTTCGATTCTCAGCTAGAGCATCTTCTGCGTGGAGACGTGCGTAAATGGGCGAACCTTCATTGAAGGTTGTGCGTCAGGGCCGGCAACTCGGCACATAAAAATATACTGCCAATCATTAGCGGACTGGAGTTCAGCTGTGGCGACCCCTAACCGGGTAAAGACGAAAGACACAACAAGTAGCAGCTGGCTCAAAAGGAGGTAGAGTGAGTTTCTCCAATACAAATTTAAGGTCCCAAGCTGGGGTTGGAGCTCTCCTGGGTAGTCTCAAATGTTTGGCCCCTCTGAGGAACTGCTTGAGCAGTGGATGAGGGAAGAGGGGAGGTTCTGTGTTGTAATGAGCCGAAATGGCGGAGGCGTGGATTTTAATGGAGAAAAAAAAAGACAGGCCCTTGTAAAGCATCTCAGTTAAGTATTGTGAAATCTGAGGTAAACTGGGCACTGCTGTGCTCATCCCTTGAGATTGGTCAAAATCTTTTCCATTTTTCAGCATAACATTTTCTAGTACTAGACCTCCTTGTCTCGGAGATGATATCCATCACAGGTTTGCTGAGGGATGGTAAAGGAGAGATTAAGTAATTAGCTAGGCTGCAAGGTTCAGTGTTGGAAGCTGAGGGTGCAAAATCTGGTTCTCCTGCTGAGACAGCAAAAAAAAAAAAAAAGTCTGAGGCATGTGCCATGGAGAGAACCGTGACACACTGCGCAGGAGGGGGTAACCAGTGTTGGCGCGGCCAGTCTGGAGCAATCAAAATCATCCTTGGTTTGTCCTGTTAGGTTTTTCCAGCTGAAGGACAGAGCATCCACTTTCCAGGCTTGTTTGTGGGGAGTCCTTGTGCAACATTTGTCCAATTTGTAGTTCTGGGGAGAGGCAAACACGTCTATATCTGGGCTCCCTCATTTGCTTGTCAACATGTTGAAAATCCTTGGTTCCAGTTTCCATTCATGTGGGTCCATGAGGTTTCTGCTTAGTCAGTCTGCCAGTGTATTTAAATTTTCCTGGCAGGAACAGAGCTTGTAGGTGCACTTGGTAGCTCAAGGCTGTGTTTCACAATGCCATGGCTAGTCTACAGAGGGGGCAAGAATGTGTACCCCCCTGCTCGTTTATGTACCACATAACAGTGGTGTTGTCCATCTTTACCATTAGTTGTCCTGGAAGAATGTGGCCCTTGAAGGCTATCCGAGCATTCTGTACAGCTAACATTTCTTTTTGATTGATATGCAGGTGCATTTGACTTGAGTTCCATTTGCCCTGTATGCACTTCCCTGCCAGGTGAGCACCCCATGCATAGTCTGATGCATCTGTTCAGGTTAGGGCGGCAGGGGGTGGTTGGAAAGGTAGTCCCTTGTTTTGGTGGCAGGCCTCGGCCCATCAAAGGAACTCTAGGCGTAGGCAAGGTATGATGGGAATCTTTTTGTTTCTAGGTATTGAGAATGTTGACACCATAGACTTTTTAGATACCATTGTAGTTTCCTCATATGCAGTTTTGCAAATGGAATTAGACGAATGCAGGAGGCCATGAACCCCAAGGCTTGCAGTATTTGTCTTGCAGATAGCAGGGTTTTTGTGGCCACTTGTTTGAAGTAGGTTGTCAAATTAATTTGTTTTTCTGGTGTGAGGTAAGCCATCTGGGAAGTTGTATTCAAGCTTGCTCCCAGGAATATAATTTTTTGACAGGGTACCAGGTGTGATTTCTTTTCGCTTATGGTGTACTCCAGACAAGTTAGAACCCTTTTTACAAAGGCCAGATAATTCAAAAGCATGTCCTGGCTTTCTGCCTGAATTAGACAATCATCCAGGTATGGGTATATTTGAATATTTCTTTGCCTGCAAAATGCAATAACTGGAGCTAGGCACTTTGTGAATACCCTGGGCACAGTAAATAAGCCAAAGGACAGTGCAGAGAACAGAGTGTGTGCAGCCTGCTTTGAAGCGGAGGTATCTTCTGCAAGATTCCCTGATTGGGATGTGCAGGTATGCTTCTTTTAAATCTAGTGTTGCCAACCAGGCATCTTTGCCTAGCATAGGAGGTAATTGGTGAAGAGTCATCATCTTGAATTTTGGAATCTCCAAAAAGGCGTTTAGAGTAGACCGGCCCAGGATAGGACACCATGAATTTTCTTTTCCAAGTACCAGGAAAAGTAGAGTAGAAACCTTGTCCCTTTTCCTCGTCTGGTACCAGTTTGAATAATTTTGGCATCTCCAAAAAGGCGTTTAGAGTAGACCGGTCCAGGATAGGACGCCATGAATTTTCTTTTCTGAGTACCAGGAAAAGTCTCAAGTAGAAACCTTGTCTAGTACCAGTTTGAATAGCCCCCATGCTTGAGAGAGAAAGTACTTGTTTTTGGGCCTCTGTCCACTGATTTGGGGGTAGGTCCGGCCACCCACTTGGTGTTGGCAGCATGTGGAAATGAAATCTGTATCCCTGGGACACTATTTAAAACCCATTTGCCCTGGGTAACGAGTTCCCAATTATTTGCATGAAGAGCAATCTTTCCCCCAAAAGGGGCAGTCAGATGTTGAGTGCTTGGAAATTTAAAAGGAAGTCATTGAGACGGTTTACCATAGTGGGGAGTCTTATTATTCCCAGACTTGGAAGTGGAGGCCCCCCCACTGCTTAGTTCTGCGAGTTCCCTGGGAAACCTGGAGTTTTTGCTGCGTCTGGGATTGGCTTGAGAAGCCCGGAAGGGGCTGGAAAGGACCAATTCTTAGACAGCCAGTGCCTACTAAATCTAGGAGGCTGAACTTGTAAAAAAAAATCTCACATAGTTTGCATAGATTTAGCTTCATCTTCCATCTTTTTAAGAAATTCCTCAGCCTTGTTGCCAAACAGGCGGTCCTGATTTAAAGGAGCATCCAACAATTTAGCTTTAACATGATCAGGCAAAGATTGCTCCTTAAGCCAAGCATGCCTTCTGAGCACAGACCCAGTAACAGCAGCCCTGCAAGATGCAAGAGGCCTCTAATGAATCAAAACTGCATTGCAAAGTAGGTTTTCCAACTTGTTCAGCAGAATGTATTAAATCTTGCAATTCTTTATTTTCCACACAGTCAGGAATCAACATCATTTTCTGTTTAAGCAGTCCAATAACATGTTGCTGATACATTAACATATGAAACTGGCAGTTTAAAGCCCTAATGGCCAAGGTTGCAGAAGTGTAAACCTTCTTACCCCATCTATCCAGCGCCCTGGAGTCTATCAGAAGGGGTAGAATTTTTAGCAGTAGAAGCCTTAAGACCCTTGGACCCCTGTGAAATAGTCTCTGGATCTGCAATAGGATTTTTGAAAAGGAACTTGTGGGACTCTGGGACCCTGTAGTATCTGTCAGGTTTTCTGGGAGGAGGCAGGGAATCAGGGGCCAAACTAGATTCTGAAAAAGCATCAACAATGTCTAGTACAGGATGAATAGCTAAAGGCCTATGCTAAGGTAGGGGAATGAAATCCCCAAGCCTCTTTTTTGAATCAGAAAAATCATGGCTTTCCCAGTGGAAATGCTCCCTTAGAGTATGTAACGTTTCCCCAAAAGAAAAATCCTCAGGAGGGGAAGCAGAGTGAATGGAGTCCTCTGCATCAGAATCTTCATAAGTAGATAAGGGCAAATCCAGATCAATCAGAAGAATAAGAAAAAAATATAATCCTGATCAGAAGATTCATAACCAACTTCAGTCCTAGGCCTCTTAGAAGGGGGGGTGGCTGCCCCTGATTAGAGTTATTAGATCTTCAGCCATTCTTATAAATTTGTTTTTTTAGGCATAGAGGCCCGAGCATGTGGCCTGGGTGTTGTTTTTTTAGGTATGGATCGAGATTTAGGCCCAAGTAAAGAAGGTGGCGTCTGTTTAATATGCATGTCTATAGGCCTTAATACACCCTCAGAAGCAGATGCCCTGCACAGCGGCTCTGGACCCATCCAAGGTAGAGACATCCGTGGGTTCCATAGCTGAAGCATCTCGCGGCATACCAGACTCCGAATGGGTCTCAGTAGAGTCCTGCGAAAAAGAAGTAGCGGGTATCAGGGGCTGCGCCTCACTGTGTACCGGCGAACTGGCGACTGGCTTAAGAGAAGCTTAGTCGGCAGTTTTGGACCTCGGTGGCCTGTCTCGGTCTTTATCTTTGCGTTTTTTCAGAATCCTGGTAGTCGGATGGCTAACCGACGACATCTCTGTATAATTAAACAGAGAACCGAAATATTTAGAGGCGAAAATATACCGACAACTGATAGTGCGCTGATTAAAATAAAGCACAAAACCAACAGCAAGATACGTAGTGGTCAGGGCCTAGGCAAGGAATACAGTACAGATGAAAATCTTTAGGAGGTATTTGCTTTCCACAATTAATGCAATTATTAACTTTTACTGACATCGGCAAGGAGCAAGAAAAAAGTTTCCCCAATGGGGTACTTAGCGACTTCGGTTCTGAAACTCGAAAACAAAAATTTCAGGAGTCGGCCAACCGGCACATGCGAACTGCTTCTGGCACCGCACGGCAAGAATGACTTATGTAATGGCGTCAGCTGCATGTTTTATAGCCCTGACGTTATGGAAGAACAGCAACCGACGCAGGACCCAAGACTTTTGTTAATCAGGCTGACTGAGGGCTACCTGCAAGCCGATAACCCAAACGTAATGACTGCAACAGTGAAACAAAGATAATCAATAGGGTGGAGGGAGGAAACTAAACATTTACAAAAAAAGAAAAAAAAAATAAGCTACCCATTACTGAGGCTTCAGGAAAGATTATGCATTGAAAAAACATTTATTAAAAGAAAAAAAAAACACACACACAAAACAGCTGTAAATGCCTCTTTCATTTGTGACTGAGCAAATGTGCAGCAATAAGGAACTAGGAGAGATGGGATCCACAAGAAGGGTGAACAGGTCTGATGCTAAACAATCCTAATGCCTACAGCATATACACATACCATCTGTTGAAGGTGGACCCTTTTTCTCACCAGCTATGAAGCTATATGGCAATTTCATCTGCAATCTATATAGCTGCAGCATCCAATGGACAGTATATAACTAGATACTAGACTGAGATATTCACTACTGTTAAAGCAAAAACCTGGAAATAAACATAACCCATATGTTGACAGAGACTGGAAAAATAGATGCAGTTAACTACTGTTCTTGTTGAAAAACAGACCATATTTTATTTGGAATCTTTCATCAAAATCACAAGCAGGCATACTCACCATCAGTGCTTTCTTCTGCATCAGATTCAAAAAAAGGTTCACAGTCCTGTGTAGGGGAATCTTCATCCATTGTAAACATCACTGGAGAAAGGCAGAACATCTCAATCAAACATTTTTCTAATTAATTAAGCAATCCAAAGAAAAATGACACTCGAGTTAATCAACAAATAACACCAAAATAGAGAGTGCCCTATGCTTTAACTCAACGAGGCACACACTGCACTGGCAGCATCTGATGCAAAGGAAGCACTCCATTTCCCTTGAGTGTTAACATGCATGCAAAGCACATTTCCTCCCCCAATCTCAGCATGTTCAGCAGAGGCCATTCATATCTGTGTTTAGCATATGCATTATGAACACCCTACTATTCTGGTCCAGTAGCTGAATTAAAAGCATTTCCTCCACCTGACTTAACCTGCATAAAGGGGACTCCTGAACCTGGGCTCAGATGCAACACTGCTTTCCCTATCACTAGCTCAGCAAATGCAACACATGATCTCTTCCAGACTAAATCACAGAGGGTGTACTGTCTCAACGCTTTGGGCTGAGCTGATAAGATAACAGCATTCTGTCCCACAAGTTCAGCAAGTGCAGTAGGGAGCCTTCTTCCCTGGTTTCATAAGGAGCAGGGGCACACTCCTTTTCTTCTTCCCTGGGGTAAGTAGCAGCACAACTTCCTTCCTCACTGCATTCCTTGGAATCAAATAAAGTATAGGTACTCCTTCCTTCCCCTGGGATTAGTGAATGGGAAAGTGGCACTTCCTCATTCTCAAACACCACACAGACGCACCTTTCCCAGGGTCAGCCAAAAAGGGACATTCTTGCTCAGGCTCAGAGGGTGTAGTAGATGTAGCACTCCCTTACACGTAACAGGTACAGCAGAGGCAACTGCTTCCCTTGGGCTGGCAGTTTTAGCAACATTACGGTCTTTTGCTTTGTGCTCCACCATTACACCAGGAGCTCCACCCCTCAGTCTCAAAAGACGCTATAAGAATCCTTCTTAGTTTCAGCAGGTGCAAGAGTCACCTCCTCTCTCTGACCCAAGATGCAACACATGCACTCCCCTCGAGCTGGTCAGGGCAGTAAAGACACTCCCTTCCCGTTCTGCAATTTGTGAATGCAGAATGGATCATCCCTTCCTCATAACCAACATGCATACAAGGAATATCCCCCTATGAAAACATGCACTGGGGCTCTGCTTCGGGTTCAACAGGCAAAAAGGTACCCCCAAAAATACACCGAGGTACCACACAATAGTGTCTTTATTACACAAAAAATAATAACAGTGGTGAGCGCTTTCGCAAAACTAATTGCTTCATCAGACAAGAAAATAAAACACTCCATTGCTTATATACAGACTCAATCACTGATGTCATAGGTCAATTAAGCCATTAAAGCTATACAACTTATAAATGTATAAATGTAGAAAGGCTACATATAGAGAAAACTGCATATAAAAGACACGTATAACAAACTGCATGTAAATGCATATAAAAACTGCATATAAAAACTGCATACAAAAACTATATACAAAACTGTTGGTAAAAGACCTAATTAATAGATATAAACTCCATAAATACTATAGCTATGAAAAATTAAAGGATAAAAATCTAGATCTAGTTATAAAATCCATCTACAATATGTATGTATAACTAAAAGTAGTCTATGCCTCTAAAAGGTGTAATGGGTGTATGAGGTGCCTAAAATTAAACATGTTTGAGGCGTCTTGCTTTCAAGAAAGGAACCAAGGAAGTAGAGCCATTAAGGCCTGGATATTTATCTGCATTCAATTTAATGATCCATCTCTGTTCACAGCTTTCAGTAAAATTTTCTATATCCCCTCCTTTAATGTTTTTGTGTATGCGCTGTAGCACAAAAAACTTAAAAGAATGTGAATTATCTGTATTAATAATATGCTGGGCGAGTGCATTAGTGGGTTTCTTATTTTTGACTTCACGAAGATGTTCTAGAATTCTGTCTTTAAGAAATCTATTTGTTTTACCTACATAAAACACTGGACATTTCTGACAAAAACAATAGTAAACAACATCAGTGCTCTTGCAATCAGCATAAGTATTAAGCTGTAACTGAAAATGCTTGGTGGGGTGGACATAGGTATTTACACTGTAAATATAGGGGCAGGCACTGCATGACCTGCAAGGAAAAGTGCCCTAACGTGAAGAAGGGATGGCTTTCTTAGGCATATCCTTGTTACATAACTGCTTCTTGAGTGACATATTGTTCTTGAAACTGAATAGTGGATCTTTACAGGTAATAACCTGCAACTGTGGTACCTCTTGTAATAAGTGCCAATGTTTCTTAATTACGTCAACATATTGGTTGACGTCACTCGCAAACTGTAACACTACTCTAAATTCATTATGTGGCCTAGAGTTAATGTTAGATGGATTATTACATAGAACTACCTCATTGTTGTTAAAATAAGGTCTACATTTAGTTGATCTCATATGCCATGCATCAGATATAGTTTTATCAATTTCATCAGGTTGGTATCCTCTAGCTATAAACTCAAATTTTAAATTTAATGCTAGTAATGCATCCTCATCATCATCATGTAATCTTAATGTCATATAAACTTGCCCTTTTAATACATTTCTCGGGATGTGCCTGGGATGCATACTAGTTTTGTGTAGGTATGTGTTCTTTCTGGTTGGTTTGTGGAAGATGCTGCTCTTGAAGCAGTTAAATTCAGCTTTAGCTAGATGTACATCAAGAAAATCAATCTCAGCTGCAGATAGCCGGTATGTGAATTTTAAAAAGTCAGTGATGGCATGCAGATAAACAAAGGATGCAAAATCTGAACCATTGCCATTCCATAAAATAAAAACATCATCCACAAAACGTACATACCATAACACTTGATGTAAGAAAGGATTCAAACCGGAAAGTATATGTGTTTCTTCCCAGCAGACTAGTGCAAGGTTGGCGTAGCTATTTGCACAAGGAGTGCCCATAGCCACGCCAACCTGTTGCAGGAAAATTTTCTCTTCAAACATAACATTATTCTCCAATATAATTTCTAAGAGACTGCATATAAGTTGTATCTTACTATTTGAAAAACATCTATTTGTTGACAGGAAATTTCTAACCATTTCAATACCCCAAGTATTAGGGATACTGGTAAATAATGACTCAATGTCCATTGTAACCAATACAAAATCAGTGTCATTGGTAATAGTGTCCATCCTGTTATGTAACCTTTCAAGGAACATTTTTTTAGTATCTCTTAGAATGGTATGACAATTCTCTAATAATCCATGTATTGTGCCTTCAACACAGATGGATAAGGGCTCAGTGCACCACCCAGCCCCTGACACTATGGGACGCATTGGTGGTGAAACCAGGTCTTTATGTACCTTAGGTAAACCATAAATTCTAGGTATAGTGGGTTTGAGAACATTAAAATACTTAATGGTTCGTCTATCAATCCAGTAATAAGATCAAACATAAGAAATGACACTATCAATAATAGCACTGACCATAATTTTAGAGACTGATTTAGAAGTTTCATTGTTAAGTTGGGTTTTACCTGAAGCCGTTTCTCTTTTTATACATAAAAAGGTACCCCCACTTGTCTACATGAGCTCAACAGCTGCAACGAGTGCTCCTTTCAGCTCAGCAGATGCACACTCCTTAACATGCTACAGAAATAAAGAGCAAAGTCTATTCAGTGCTTGCTCTGGATCAGCAGGTGCAGCACAGATAGCAACTCCTTGTACTCTGCAAGTGCAGAAGAGGTCCTCCTTCCCTGGGGCAGAGTGCATGAAGTACAAGTACTCACTTCCACAACCATTATACCATTTTCAACAACTGCTACACAAGACTGAATATCATATTATTATCAGATGGTACCCAGGAATGGACTAGATCAGAGACACTAAGCCCAAGTTCTATAAATCAAGATAGAAAATTTGCCTGTCTAAAGCTAAAACATTTTTTTTTTATTGCAGAAGAACAGAACAGTCTGTTAAGTGAATGTTTCTGACATGCAGATAGTACTGTGAATCGACAAACCTAACCTACCTTGGACTTGGATACTCTGGTCTCTGTACCATCACACACCTACTGAAAACAATTTGGTCAAGTGATACAACTCGTAGATATGGATCTTTGAGTATGCCATGGTTTTATTACTGTTCTCTCCTTTGATTATCTTCTTTTGTACCTCTCAACTTTTTTTGTTCAACATCTCCTGATGAAGCCTAACATAACTGGGGGGGGGGGGGGGCAAGGCTCAAAAATCAGGAACAACTTTAAATATTAAATTACTCTTATTCATGTACAAAGTTAATACAACAGGCTCTGCATCACACATTTTCCTAACTATGAAATTTGAAACTCTGTCTGGCACTACTGACAGACTACAATCCTCATCAATTTACCAGAGAATCACAAACTTCACTGACAGGGTAGGACAAAAATGTGGCAAAACCACAGACAGTGGAGAGGTATGCCTTACTGAGCAAGCCACTGCTGCCTGCCAAGCTACATGGTGACAGTAATGCCATTTGCCAGACAACAAGCAAAGAAAAACAAATTGCAAAAATGTATAAATGTACAGTACAGTTGTGTACACTTATCATAAATGTAGATGTTAGAGTGTCTTCACTGTTTCAGTCATCACATTTGGGTTATCCCTGCCAGGGTAGCCCTCGGCCGGCCCAAATACCAGACACTTAGTATTTCTGCGTCGGTTGCTGTCACTTGAAGACTGACGTCAGGTCATCAGTAGTATAAAGTAAGGTAGCAGACGCCATTACATCAGTTTTTCTTGCCCTAACCGGTCAAGGAGCCATGGTTCTGGTGGAAGAATCCCACCAGTGGAAAATAAATACCAGTATGTCCCATGAAAGAAAAGGAGAACAAGGAAGAAAGGTAACAAAAAGCAAAGGAAGGAGGGAGGGAAGCCAGGACTGCAACAGTGAAGACACTAACATCCACATTTATACAACTGTACTATGTTTGGCGTGTTTCACTGTTGCAGTCATCACATTTGGGTAGATTCCCAAAGCTGAGGAAAAGGGTGGAGGCAGTCAAGGAAGCTAGGGGCTGGCTAGGATGCCCTGCAAGACTGCAGAGGCAAACCCTGTCCTGGATTTGGAGAACAGAGGCAGGTGGTAATGCTTGTTAAAAGTGTAAACAGATGTCCAAGGTGGCAGCCTCCATGATGGCCCTGGTGGGGACCCCTCTGAGGAAAGCTGCAGAGGTGGAGGCTGCTCTGGTGGACTGTGTCCTGACCCCCTGGGGGAGGCTTGCCATGCTGTTTGTAGAAGAAATGGATGCTGTGTGCTAGCCATTTGGAAATGGTTTGCTTGGAGATGGCTTTGCCTTCTGACCCTGTAGCAAAGTTAACCAGCAATTGATCAGACTTTCTGAAAGGTTTAGTCCTGTCCAGATAGTATCTGAGCAGTCTGTGCACGTCTAGAGAGTGCAGAATCCTTTTCCCCTTGTTTTGGGGGGTTAGGAAAGAAGGTGGGCAAACGAATGGATTGGTTGAGAGCCACACTGGACACTACCTTGGGCATGAAGGATGGATTACATCTGAGGGATACCCTGTCTGCAAGGAAAATGAGGACTGGTTCCACAGCCATGAGTGCTTGCAACTCAGACACTCTTCTGGGTGAAGTGACAGCCAGAAGGAAGGCAGTCTTCCAGGAGAGAAATTTAAGCTCTGCAGAAGAAGCTGGTTCGAAAGGAGGCAGGGTGAGCTTTTCTAAGACAAAGTTAAGGTCCCAAGCTGGTGTTTGGTGCCCTTCTGGGTGGCCTCAAGTTGCTAGCCCCTCTAAGGAACCGTTTAATCAGAGGTGGAGAGAAAAGAGGCTGCTCAGTGTGCAAATGTGCAGAAATAGAGGCATCAATTTTTATAGAGGAGAAAGACCACTGTGTACTAGGTCAGCTAAGTAATCCAGGATGAGAGGAATGGAGGGCTGTGCCATACTGGCCCCATTCGCCTGGATCCAGGTGCAAAACCTTCTCCATTTATCTGCATAAGACTTTCTGGTGCTAAAGTGTCTGGACTCTCTTATAGGTTCATAGGTTCATACTAGGCTATCTGCCCGAAGGCATTTACAAGCCTAGCCCATAGTTTTGTGGCTTACGTCACCCCTTTAGTATGGGGAACTATACCCATTATTTTGCTGTGCCTCTGTCGAGCAGTGACACTGAGGTAATCCCTGGGGTATATCTGCGATCTCCCATCCATTGGTCAAGATTTCTCTTGAACAAGGCCAGCGAGGTGCTCTGCCCCACATATACCGGGATTTTGTTCCACAGCATAGGGAGTCTTTGGGTGATGAATCTATCCCTCCAGCACGTCCTATTAATAGCCGTGTCGAGGTTTAAGTCTGCGACCGTTGTGGCTCTGGCGGATCTAGATTTTTTGAGGTGAAGCATATTCATCAAATCTGGGTTTGACATGGCCTTGTATGTTAGGCAAAGGTCACCTCTGAGCAAGCGGTAAGCGATTGAATAGAGCTGGAGTTCTTTCAGTCGGGCAGCATAGGACAGATGTTTGAGACCCTTTATCCTTTTGGTGAGGAACTTTTGTGGTCTCTCCAGCTGCTGCAAGTGTCGGGTCAGATACATTCCGAATGGGGCATTGTACTCAATCATTGGTCTGATGAGTGATCAGTATAGGGAGACTATGACCTCCCTTGATCTAGATGAGAATCCCTTCATGATAAGGTGGGCAATGTAGAAGGTCTTCCTAACTACTTTAGCTACATGGGTGTCGAATGACAGACTACTATCAACCTGGGTCCCCAGGTCCCTGATAACTTCTTCTGTGCTCAGTGGATTGCCACCTATTTGGTAGCTAGGGGTAACCTTGTTTTTCCCGAAGGGTATGACTATGCATTTTTTGGCATTTAACTTTAGGCCATGGCTCTGGCACCAGTTATCCGTTTCTGTGAGACCCTTCTGAAGGATATCTGTGTCAGATGTGTTTTCTACTATGGCGCCCAGTTTGCAGTCATCTGCAAACTTTGTCAGCCATAACCCTCCTGTGTTTGCTTGTACTTCGGAAAAGTAGATGCCAAACAGGGATAACCTCTAGAACCTGTTTACTGAGGATGGCAGATTGGTCGGGGGTTAGGGAATGAGCCAAGCTGCCAAATTGAGTGTCTGCAATTGGGGGTGCATGAATTCCCCTTCCTTCTAGGTTAGGAGGTTTGGAATCTGAGGAAGATGCCATGGAGGCAGCGGGGACAGGCTGCGCAGCAATGGGTACCAGTGCTGTCTGAGCCAGTCTGGAGCTATGAGAATGTTCCTTGGTTTTTCCTCCCTTATTTTGAGCAGTACCCTTGGGATGAGAGGTAGGAGAGGAAAGGCATAGACAGAGAGGTTTACCCAAGGGAAGGACAGGGCATCCAGTTTCCAAGCCATGCAGTGATGCTCCCTGGTGCAGAATTTGTTGAGCTGGTGGTTGGTCTGGGAGGCAAAGAGGTCAACCTTCGGGGTTCCCCATTTCTGAGTTATTAGGAAGAAGGTACTACTGTTTAGCTGCCACTCGTGTGGGTCCAAAAGCTTTCTGCTTAACTAGTCTGCTAGGGAGTAGAGAGCCTGGTAGGTATTGTGCCAACAAATGCAGTTGCATGGAAGTGGCTGTGAGCCAAAGGGTTATGGCCAGCCTGCACAGAAGGCAGGAATGAATCCCTCCCTGCTTGTTGATGTGCCACATCACAGTGGTATTGTCCGTTTTGATCAGGAGAACCCCCTGGAGAGAGAAGGGGTCTGAAAGCCATCAAGACCTGCTGCACAGCCAACATCTCTTTTTAAATGATGTGCAGGGGGATTTGCTGTGGGCTCCATTGGCCGTGTATGCACCTGCCGTCCAGGTGTGCACCCCAACGTAGTTTGATGAGTCTGTGGTGAGGGTCTGGGCGGCGAGGTGTGGAGAGAAAGGCAGTCCCTTGTTGTGGGAGCAGGCTGTTGCCCACCAAAGAAATTCCTTTCTTAGGCAAGGAATAACAGGTAGAACAGTTTCCAGATCTTTGGAGTGTTGACACCAAAGGCTCTTTAGGTACCATTGAAGTTTCCTCATATGCAGTCCTGCATACGGAATGAGGAGTATGCAAGATGCCATGAACCGCAGGGCTTGCAGGATTTTCCTTGCAGAAAGCTGGGGCCTGGTGGCCAGTTGAGAGAAGTAAGCAGACAGGAAAATTTGTTTCTTTGGTGTAAGGTATGCCATCTGGGATGCTGTGTCCAGACTTGCTCCCAGGAAGATTATCCTTTGGGTGGGCACCGGTTTGGATTACTTTTTGTTGATTTTGTACCCTAAGGAGATTAGTAGGTTCTTTACAAAGGCCAGGTCTCGGAGCAGCTTTTCCTGGCTGTATGCTTGAATAAGGCAGTCGTCTTAAGTAGGGGTAAATCTGAACATTTGTCTGCTAAAGGCAATGGCCGGAGCCAGGCATTTTGTGAAAACTCTGAGAGCAGTAGGTAAGCCAAAGGGAAGTGCAGAGAACTGAAGGTGTTGAGATCCTGCTCTGAAGCAGAGATATTTTCTGCAGGACTCCCTGATAAGAATGTGGAGGTAGGCCTCTTTTAGGTCCAGGGTGGCTAGCCAAGCGTCCTTGGACAGCATGGGTAGCAGCTGCTGGAGGGTGAGCATTTTGAATTTTGGGATCACCAGGAAGGTGTTTAGAACCCTTTTGGGGTTGGAAGGGTATGGAAGGAGAATTTGTACCCCTGAGACACAATGTTTCGAACCCACTGATCCTTGGTAATGGTGGCCCAGGTGCTTGAGTGAAAGAAGAGTGTCCCTCCTAGGGGTATGTGAAGGTAGGCAGAGGCGAGGTCGGGAGGAGGAGAGTCATTCCGAGTTCTTACCATAAGGGGGTGGCTTAGAAAGTACAGTTGTGTACACTTACCATAAATGTAGATGTTAGAGTGTATTCACTGTTGCAGTCATCACACGTTGGTTATCTGCCTGCAGGTAGCCCTCAGTCGGCCCGAATACCAGAGCATTAGTATTTCTGCGTCGGTTGCTGTCGCTCCAGGACGGATGTCAGGTCGTCGGGGGTATAAAAACAGGCAGCCGATGCCATTACAATCAATCAGTTTTGCTTGCCCCATATGTCAGGAGCCCCCCAAATAGGGAGTCAAGTTATGGTGGGGAAAACACCAACAGTAAAAAGTAAATTCCAATACTCCTGAAAGGTGTGAGTAATAGGCAGAGAGAGGAGAGAAACAAGGGGGCTGGAGGGAGGGAAACCAGGACTGCAACAGTGAATACACTCAAACATCTAAAATTTATGGTAAGTGTACATAACTGTACTATGCTCGTGTTTCACTGCTGCAGTCATCACATTTGGGTAGATACCCAAAGCTGAGGAAGGGTGGTGGCAGTCAAGAAGAGTTGGGGCTGGCTAATATGCCTTGCAGGACTGCTGTAGCAAAACCCGCCCTGAATTTGGAAAAAATAGGCAGGTGGTAATGCTTGATGAAGGTGTGTACAGAACTCCATGTAGCAGCTTCCAGGATGTCCCTTGGTGGGGACTCCCCTGAGGAATTCTGTAGAGATAGAAGTTGCCCTAGTGGAAGGTGTTCTGACCCCCCTGCAGGGTTGGTTTCCCATGGTGCTTGTAGAAAATGGATGCAGTGTGCTATCCATTTAGAAATTGTTTGTTTAGAAATTGCCTTGTCCTCTGCAAAGCTATTAACTGGTCAGATTTCCTGAAGGGCTCAGTGCTATCAAGGTAGAATCTGAGCAGTCTGTGCACGTCCAAGGAGTGCAGGATCCTTTCCCCTTTATTTTGAGGGTTAGGAGAAGAAGGTTGGCAAATGGATAGATTGAGAGCCATACTAGACACCACTTGAGGCATAAAGGAAGGGTTAAGTCCTGAGGGAAACCCTGTCAGCATGGAAAATAATGAAAGGTTCCACAGCCATAAGTGCATGTAGCTCAAACACTCTTCTAGCTGAAGTGATGGCCAGAACCAAGGCGGTTTTCCAAGAGAGGAATTTTAACTCTGCTGACACTGCAGGCTCGGGGGGGGGGGGGGGGTAGCGGCAGCTTTTCCAGTACAAAGTTAAGGTCCCAAGCAGGGGTGGGTGCTCTCCTTGGCAGCCTTAATTTGTTTAGCCCTCTCAGGAACCGTTTGATAAGAGGGTGAGAGAAGAGAGGTGGCTCAGTGTTGTAATGGGCCGAAATGGCAGAGGCATGGATCTTAATGGAGAAGGACAGGCCTCTGTGGAGTAGATCTGCTAAGTAATCCAGGATTAGAGGCAGGGAGGGCAAGTTTGTGTCCTCTCTTTTAGACTGAATCTAGGAGCAGTACCTTTTCCACTTATCAGAATAGGATTTCCTTGTACTGGGTCTTCTGGCTTCAAGAATTACATCCAGCACCTGCTTACTTAGGCTGGTTACTGGGGAAGAACTCCTGGAATAAGCCAGGCTGCAAGACTTAGGATTTGCAGTTGCGGATGCAAGACCTGTCCCCCCTGCTGAGAGCACAGGGTTGGGTTCTGGTGTAGGTGCCAGGGTGCACAGGAGCGGGTACCAGTGCTGGCGTGGCCAGTCCAGGGCAATTGGTCTCTCCTGTCTTATCTTCAATACTCTTGAGAGAAGGAGCAGAGGGGGAAAAAAGACAGATTGAGAGACTTGCCCACTGGAAGGATAGGGCATCCACTTTCCAGGCCCTGCTGTGAAGTCCTGGTGCAGAATTTGCTGAGCTGGTGATTGCAGGGGGAGGCAAACAGATCCACCTCTGGATTCCATTTCTGAATCAGAAGGTTGCTGGGCTCCAACTGCCACTCGTGTAGGTCTAGGAGATTTCTGCTTAAGTAGTCTGCCAGTGAGTTTTGTTTGCCTGGCAGGAATTGAGCTTGCAGATGGACCTGCATGTCCAAGGCCATGTTCCAAAGGGCCATGGCTAGTCTGCAGAGTGGGTACGAGTGTGCCCCCCCCTCCCCACTTGTTGATGTACCATACAACTGTGGTGTTTTCTGTTTTTATTAGCAGATGTCCTGGTGAGAGTAGGGATCTGAAAGCTGTCAGGGGGTGCTGCACAGCTAGCATCTCTTTTTGGCTGATGTGCAGATGAATTTGACTTTGGCTCCAGTGGCCCCGAATGCATTTGCCGTCCATGTGTGTGTTCCCCAGGCATAGCCTGATGGGTCTGTGGTTAGGGTCTGGGAAGGGACGGGTTGAGTACAGGGCAGTCCTTTGTTGTGGTTGCATGCTGCTGCCCACCAAAGTCTCTATCCTTCAACAGGGTATGATAGGAATGACGGTTTTCAGGTCCTGAGAATGTTGGCACCAAAGTACCATTGAAGTTTCCTCATATGCAGTCTGGCATATGGAATTAGTAGGACGCATGGGGCCATGAACTCTACGGCTTGCAGGATTTTCCTTGCGGATAGCTGGGTTCTGGTGGCCATTTGAGTAAAACAGCCTGTCAGATGGCATTCCTCACTCCAGAAAAACAAGCCTATCTGGGATACTGTGTACAAGCTTGCTCCCAGGAATAAAATCTTTTGACTGGGGACAAGTTTTGATTTCTTTTCGTTGATGGTGTAACCCCAGGAGGTTGGAAGGTTTTTATTTTACAAATGTCAAGTGCTGCAACAGCATTTCCCGACTGTCTGAATCAGGCAGTCGTCAAAGTACAGGTAAATTTGGATATTTCTCAGTCTGCAGTAAGCAATGGCAGGAGCCAGGCATTTTCTGAATACCTAAGCAAAAGGGAAGTGCAAAGAACTGATAATGCATAGATCCTGCCCTGAAGCATAGATATTTCCTGCATGAGTCCCTTATAGGGATGTGCAAATAGGCTTCTTTAAGTCTAGGGTGACTAACCAGGCATCCTTGGCTAGCATAGGTAGAAGCTACTGCAGGGTGAGCAGTTTGAATTTTAGTACCACCAGGAAGGTGTTGAGAATTGACAGATCTAGGACTGGGCGCCAAGTGCCCACTTTTCTGGGTACCAGGAAAAGTCTGGAATAGAGCCCCTGGCCAGTCTGTTCCGCAGGAACAGGTTGAATTTCCTTTATAGAGATCAGGGATTGAACTTGATTTTGTGCCTCTGCCCACTGGTTTGGAGGAAGGTTTGGGGCCCTGTTTGGGGTCGGCAGTGAGTGGAAGTAAAATTTGTACCCCTGGGATACAATGTTGAGGACCCATCCGTCTTTGGTGATGGAAATCCAGTTTTTTGCATGAAGGGCAAGTTTTCCTCCTAGGGCCACAAATTAGGCAGAGGGGAGCAGAGAAGTCATTGGGCATTCTTTCCGTAAGGGGGTGGCTTAGCACTCCCTGCTTTGGAGGTGGAGGCACTTCATTGCTTAGATCTCTGCATACCCTGAGACTGCAGTCTGGGTGGTCTGTTACCCTTGGGTCTGGTTTGAGATGGCCTTGAGGGGGGCTGGAAAGGACCAATGTTTCGAGGGGCAATGCCTACTGAATCTAGGAGGCTGTACTTGCAAGAATTATTTAACTGTCTGCATAGATTTAGCTTTTTCTTTCATATTTTTAAGAACATCTTCTGCTTTGGTGCCAAACACACTGTCCTTGTGCAAAGGAGAGTCTAATAACTTTTATTTGACATGGTCTGGCAAGGTCTGTTCCTTAAGCCAAGCATGCCTTCTCAGTACAGAACCAGTGACTGCTGCCCTGAAAGATGCTTCTAGGGCATCAAAACCACACTGCAATATACGCTTGCTGACTCGGCTTGCAGAATGCATAAGCTCTTGCAATTCTTTGTTTTCTGCACAGTCTGTAAAGGTTGCTATTTTTTGCTTAATAAAAGGTCCATAATATGTTGTTGGTACTACAGCATGTGAAACTGACAATTCAGAGCCCTAATGGCAAGAGTTGCAGAGGTATATATTTTTTTACCCCATCTCTCCAAAGCTCTGGAATCCCAGTCCGAAGGGGTGGGATTCTTAGCTGTAGTAGCTTTGAAACCTTTAGGCCCCTTGGAAAGGATCTCTGAATCAGCAGTCGGATTTTTGAAAAGGAATTTGTGAGAATCAGGTACTCTGTGGTACCAGTCTTGTTTCCTAGGAGCAGGGGGTAAAGTATCAGGGGTAAGGCTGGATTCCATAAAGACATCAACAAGTTCCAGGACTGGGGGCATTGCTAAAGGCCTATGTTGTGGCAAATCTAGAAATTCTCAGAGTCCCTTTTTGGACTGAGGATAGTCTTGGCATTCCCAATGCGAATGCTCTCTTAAGGTATGCAAGGTTTCACCAAAAGAAAAATCCTCTGGAGGAGAGGCAAAGGAAATGGATTCCTCTGCATCAGAATCCTCATAAGCAGATAAGGGCATGTCTTCCTAAATCAGATACCTCAGAGTCAGACTCTTGGTCCGTTGAAGCTGCAGGGGACTGGTCTCATTCTCTTAGCAGGGGAAGGCTGGCTTCCCCTAATCAGCATAAGGTCTTCTGCCATTTTAAGCATTTGATATTGTGGCAAGGAAGGAGGTGCATGTGCTTTGGTCGGTTTTCTAGGCGTAGCGCATACTCTTGGCCTTAGAAACTCGTTAGTTTTAGACAGAAGTGAAGACACGAAAGAGGTAGTTTGTGTCCAACATCGGTACTGCGAAGAACTTCCTCAAAAGCCAGTGCCTGCTCTGCGGATCCAGACCCTTGGGGCTGCTGTCTGGGGGGGGCTGTTTCCACAGGGCCTAGGCTGGGCCTGTTTACTCTGAGCAGGAAAGGACCAGTGCTTTGAGGGAAAATGCCTGCTGCGCCTAGGGGGCCTGGACCTGTAAGAAAACTGTCTGCATAGATTTTGCTTGATCATCCATCTTTTTTAAGACCTAATCTGCTTTAGTGCCAAATAAGTTATTTGTGCAAGGGTGCATCCAACAATTTAGATTAGACACAGTCTAGCAGAGGTTGTTCCTTAAGCCATGCAGGTCTTCTAATGACAGATCCAGTGACTGCTGCCCTGCAAGAAGCTTCTAGGGCATCAAAACCACAGTGCAGTGTGTTCAGTTACTTGACTTGCAGAATACATAAAGTCTTGTAAATCTTTTGATTCTGCCCATGCAGGAAAGGACGACATTTTTTGTTTAAGGAGTTCCAAAGTAGGTTGCTGATATTTAAGCATATGGGAACTGACAATTTAGTGCCCTGACAGCAAGAGTAGCTGGGGTGTATACTTTTTTACCCCATCTGTCCATTGCTCGGGAATCCCTGTCTGAGGGAGTGGGATTCTTAGCAGAGATTCCTTTAATCCCTTTTTGTCCTTGAGAAATTACCGGAGACTGACCTCTTTTCCTTTTTGAGGGGGTGACTTGCCTTCCCCTAATTAGCATGATAAGTTCTTCTGCCATTTTAAGGATTTGAGACAGAGGCAAGGGAGCAGGCGCCTGAGAGTGGGTAGTCTGTTTCTTGGGTGTGGTTCGGCCCCTGGGCCTAAGGAACTCTGTAGTTTTTGAAAGAACAGTAGTTGCAAAAGAAGTCTATTTATGTCAGGATTCAGTGTTGTGAAGGATTTCCTCAGAAGCTGGTGCCTGAACAGCAGCTCCGGACCCATCCAAGGTAGAGACGACCACATGACCCTTAGACGAAGAAGAATTCTGTGGCATACCGGACTTCGAAAGTGTCTTGGTAGCAGCCTGCAAATTAACTGAAGCGGGCATCAGGGGCTGCGAAAGCACCTCACCGAGCTCCAGAGGACTGATGACTATCTTATCAGAAGGTTTGGTCCTGTGCGGTCTGTCTCAGTCTTTATGCTTTTTTGGAAGATCTGCCGTCGGATGGCTTACCAAAGGCATAATCGGAATTCAAAGAATGTAAACGGAAATATCTGGCTACAATAAGGGCCAGACGACTGATAGCTCTGGCATTAAACAAAGCACAGAAGCGACAATGAGGGACGTTGCGGTCTGGGCCTAGACAAGTGACACAGTAACAGTGGAAGTCCCGGTGTGGTATTTGCTTTCCACAGGAGAAACAATTATTAACTTTTTCTGACATTGGTTAGTGCAAGAAAAAAGGATCCCCAACGGGGTACTTAGCTGTCGAAGACTTCAACTTCATTTCGGAAATGAAAACTCAGGCAGCAGCCAACCGGCACTTGTGCAAATTGCTTTTGCTTCGGGTTCCACAACAAGAAATACTGATGTAATGGTGTCTACTGCCTTACTTACCACCGACGACCTGACGTCAGTCTTCAAGCGACAGCAACCGATGCAGAAATACTAAGTTTCTGGTATTCGGGCCAGCAGAGGGTTACCCTGGCAGAGATAACCCAAATGTGATGACTGCAACAGTGAAACACGAAAAACAGGCTGTTCCTGTATTAACAGATTTGCACCTTAAACCACCCAAGACAATTTCTAACTGCAGAGCTACTGTAAAACCCTTAAACATGTGCTTTTAAAAATGCATCACCAGTCGCATACTACCATCATCAGTCTTCAGAGAAGTTGCGTTTGCCTGGAGTTACAGCTCGGAGTCTGAACAAAAGCAAGCATTTCCAGCTTAGGTGTCAGATATAAATGAATAAGAAAATTACAGACGAGACAGCGCGCGCGAGGGAGAGACAGCGCGAGAGAGGGAGAGACAGCGTGCCAGAGAGCGCGAGAGAGGGAGAGACAGAGCGCCAGAGCGCGCGAGAGAGGGAGAGACAGAGCGCGAGAGGGAGAGAGAGAGCGCGAGAGGGAGCGCGAGGGAGACGGAGCGAGACGGAGTGAGAGCGAGAGAGAGAGAGAGAGCGCGAGAGGGAGGGAGCGCACGGGAGACAGAGCGAGACGGAGTGAGAGCGAGAGAGTGACGCACACAGACTTGAAATAAATTAGTGGTCTTTTCCTTTTATTAAACCACAATGCCACACAAAAAGGGAAACTATTTTCATCTTACCGTTCTGACAGTTTTTCTACACAGCATTTTCTGTAAACTGCATGTTGTCTTCTTGCGGAATTTGTGCAGCATTTTTGACATTACATACAATACTTGGCTGCGGCAAGTCAAGGAGTGCAAGTGGTGGTGGGGGGGCTACATCTGGTGGAGGGAGCATTCAGTTCTTAGTTTGAGATGAGCAACTAACACAGTTACTTTTTCCATTAACATTTGATTGTTCTTTAAAATGCTGCATCAGAGATGACCACTAATAAAAATCAATGTAAGCAAACAAAAAAGACTGATGCAGGTACTAGTGATTTCTTAATTGATGGTGTTCTTTATACTTGCATTATAACCTTGTGACGAGAGAGACTACCACAATAAAATGATCCTCGTATCACAGGGGTCTCTCTCTACTCTACAAAATTAAGTCTGGGAAGCAAAAAACTTCTATGTAAAGCAAATTGTGCAGCACGTCACCCCTGCCTAACAAATTAGAAAATAATAACCACAAAATGACAGCATCAGTAATGCAGCAAAGTTCAAGGTATGCTGAAATGCATTAATTCCCCCCCTAGTTTCTGGGTGAGGTTGTCCTTTAATTTCTCCCAGCAGCTACTGCGGCACACACCTGCTATGTAACAGCAAACAACTAACACTATTTTTTTTAACCAATGTAAAAACTCAAATCCAGTAGTGAGCATTTTGAACTTCTCAACATGACTGTGACAGTACTTATCTCCTATACCTGGAACAAATCTCCACTACATGTCAACAGCAGCACTCTTGCCACCTTGAAGGCAAACCAAAATAAATGTACAGGCAGCCTTAAAATTCTCCCATGGCCTTGCATTGCACTTCTTGAAACTGGAGGAATCTTTTGAACTTGATTTATTGGCTAGGCTTACAACGGTCTACCTAAGAAATGCTTTTTAAGTAACTCATGAACAAAGTAACAGGGAAATGGCATGAACTGTGTTTCACATTTTTAGAATTGACAATACAACACAAGAGAAGCAACATTAAGTTTCTGCTTATTTACGTAAAAAGCAATGAAGTGCACTTCTTATTTACTCTATACAAAGTGCCAACTTAAACATCACATTTAACATTGTTCTCTTAAGCCATCAGCTTGACACACAGCAATGTGAACACAAGTGTTTTTCTTTAGGGAGTTGAGCTCCTCCCCACGTACTAAAACATTGTTACTCGAAAGTCTTGTAACCTTGAATGGGAGTGCAATACTGGATATCAAACACAGCACTAATCTCCATTGTCATTCAAACTGACTGAACATATTAGTGGGGGGATGCACAGAAATTCCTACACTGCAAAAGTTAAATATCATCAGCACCTTTGCATAACAACTGCTGCAAATAAAGACATGCCCTTACATTTTAGCATGTTCTACATTCAGCTTTTAAAACATTCACCATTTTTTTTAAATGTATGAAAAAAAAAAAAAAGTGTCCTTAATCTACTTATGCATACATTCATATCACCCCAAATGAACTACATTTTACTTTTTTCTCCCAGAACATATGCTCTATCACCTGATCAAAGGAAACTGGGTTTATAACAGGGCTGCCAACCCTCAAGAGAAAAAAGAGAAAGCTTTAAAAAGTCCAGCACCTGTGATCCACCCCCCACCAAAAGTAATTTAATGATTGAAAGAAGACTTAAGCTCATGGGCCAATGGATGACTGACCCGGAGGTTTCATTCACTGAGGTAACCCTTAAAAAGAAAGCTGGGGCAAAATCTTATCCTTCACTCCAGAGGCAATGTTCAAGTTGTAATGCTCAAGGAAAGTTTGGACTAAGGACAATTCCAGATATGTTAGGATTCACTGTCGTAGTCTTGACTATTGTGATAACCTGTCATGCAGGTAGCCTGTGGTCAGCCAGCCCATCCCCCAAAGCCCACCCCCCCATGGGATTCAACCAATAGTCTCCTTCTGGTGCAAGGATATCAGTAGTATACAATATATAGCTTACACCATCTGTTGATCCTTCGTGCCCTGGCAGTACCAGAGAGGTTTCCCTGGCCCCAGAGTATGGTAAACCAAGTGGTAGCTCCAATACAGGTTAAAATCCATCCTAAGGTGCCACAATCCCGAAGCTCCAGAGATTATCGGCCCTTACCTTCCCTGTTATGTAGAATCTTCTCACTTCTGTGTCTGTGTCTCACCTGTGGTTTCTCCTACTTTCGTCTGGTTATATGGCCACAATGTGGAGGCAAGCGTGCAATGGGTGTGTGCAGCATCTTGCCCTGCCTCCAGAAAAAGCTCAGCCATGTTCCCACCCCAACCCTCTCTAAGACTATGCTCCCCCTGCGCAAACCCCAGCCTTTGCCATAGATAGGGGTTGGGAGGGTGGCTGAATGGCTAAGGTGTTTGTCTTAGAAACACAAGGTGTAGGGTTTGACTCTCAAGGGATAACTGGCTAGGCTTAAAATGGCTCGCAGGGGCAGTTAGCCTAGTACTAAACTATGAACCTATACCTGAACAACTGATATTTTAATTAGGGTTGGGAGGGTGGCCTAATGGTTAAGGTGTTTGCCTTACAAACACAAGGTGCGGGGTTTGAGTCTCACAAAGGATAACTGGCTAGGCTTAAAATGGCTCGTAGGGGCAGTTAGCTTAGTACTAATCTATGAACCCAAGTCACAAGAATTCTCATCTAACCACCTCCTACCTCTGGATGCATAAACCCCCAGCCCTTCCTGCTGCTCCATTAGTTGCCCGAGATGCTAATTAACCCAGGTCAACTGGACCATAGTAAGGGCTTTATTCCTCTATGCCAAAGTGGTGGCCAATAGAAAGGACACTGCTTCCAGAATCATTACTGAGAGAAGAATATATGGGAGACATGCACCAGCTTATCTTCTTTAGAATCAGAGTGATCAGGAGGGAGAAGGCTTCTTTTTTCTTTTCTTAATAGGGACTTTAGCAATGAAGGCTGATCTGAGGAAAATGAAGGTTATGTACTTAGCATAAGTACAGTTGTGTACACATCATAAATGTAGATGTTAAAATGTATTCCCTGTTGCAGGCCAGACTTCTGGGATTTCCTGCTGTGCAAGCCCTTGGTCGGGCCGACCACCACAGTAAAAAATCTCTCTCTGCTTCTGGATTTGCACAGCCTCTTTTGTCCCGTGGAGACTGTTTAGTACTGGGGCAATTCAGTTCTGGGTAACTGTGTCCCTATATGCCCTACATCCTTAACGGGGAGCATACATGTGAGAGTTAAGGTGCATATAAGATCTAATGCATTTGGTATACTGACTTGATGTTGGGCTATCCTTGGCAGGAGATCCTTACAATGAAGAGTACTTCAACAATAAAGGGAAGGACATCTACTGTCATGGTAAGATTTTACACAAAACTGTACTATATGGGTAGAGGAGGTAGAGCTCAAACACAAAAGATTCTGAAGGTGCCTGCATCAGAGCAGAGTCTGATCAGAGAACCCACAAGCTGAGAAAGATGGAAGACAATAACATGGATAGTACAGTTGTGTACACTTACCATAAATGTAGATGTTAAGAGAGTGTATTCACTGTTGCAGTAATCACTTGTGGGTTATCCCTTCTGGGTAGCCCTTGGCCGGCCTGAATACCAGAGTAAAAGTATTTCCCTCCTGCATCGGCTGTCCAGAGACTGTGGCTGACATCAGGTAGTCAGGGCTATAAAGGGTGGCAGCAAACACAATTACATAATTTTTCTTGCCCCCAATAGGTAGGAGCCCTTAAGATGATATAGGAATAAGGAAAGAGAAGGGGAGAAGGTGGGAGGGAAACAGGACTGCAACATTGAATACACTCCAACATCTACACTTACGGTAAGTGTACACAACTGTACTATGTTCGTGTTTCACTGCAGTCATCACTTGTGGGAAGATTCCCAAAGCTGAGGAAGTGGGTGTAGGCATGCTGAACAGGTTATAGGGATGCTAGCATGCCCTGCAGGACTGCAGATGCAAAGCCTGCCCTGGTTTTGGAGAATGTAGCCAGCTGGTAGTGCTTGGTGAAAGTATGGATAGATGTCCATGTAGCAGCCTCTATAACATCTTTGGTAGGATGGCCGTGGAGGTAGAGACTGCTCTCATGGAATGAGATCTGATGGATTTGGGAGGACTTTTTCCATGGAAGCATAGCAGAAATGAACGCAATGAGAGATCCATTTGAAACTGCTTTGCAATGGGTTCCCCTCTGCCCCAGGGGCGAATGAAAAGTAGCTGATCAGATTTCCTGACCGATTTGGTCTTGTCAAGGTAAAATTTCAACTGCCCATGTACTTCTAGGGTATGCAGAATTTTTTCTCCTTTATTGCTAGGTTTAGGAAAGTAAGTAGGTGTATGGCCTGGCTGAGGGTTACATCATAGACCACCTTAGGTATAAAGGAGGGATTGGTTCTGAGACACAGAGACCATCACAGAGACTGTCTGTGTGGAAAATGATGATGGGCTCAGTGGCCATAAGGGCCTGCAGCTCAGATATCCTCCTGGCAGAAGTGATGGCAAGCAAGAAAGCAACTTTCCAAGAAAGAAACTTGAGATCTGCTGAGGATGCTGGCTCAAAAGGGGGTAAAGTCAACTTTTCCAGGACAAAGTTCAGATCCCAAGCTGGCGCAGTTGGCCTTCTAGGTTGGTCTGATGTGAGCCAGACCTCTGAGGAGCTGTTTTAAGAGGTCTTGAAAGAACAAGAGCTGCTCTGACTGGACACAGGCTGAGATAGCCGAAGCAGGAGTCTTGATAGAAGAGTAAGACGGCCCCTTTTCTAGAAGCTTTGGCAGGTAGTCTAGAACCAGTGGTAGAGAGGCATGGGTGCTGTATGCACCTCTGCTGTTGCACCAGCAGGTGAACCTTTTCCATTTTGCAGAATATGATTCTGGTGCTGGGTCTATGGGCCTCTTTAATAATTTCTAACACTTGTTTGCTGAGGGCTGAAGTGTCATCCGCCTTTGTGGAATCAGCCATGCGGCTAACTTGAGTGTGGCAAGGCCTGGGTGCAGTAGCTTCCCTCTCTGTTATGTGAGAAGGTTTGTTGTGGGGGGTAGAAAGATGGGAGGGTGTATGCTCAAGACTGAGAAGCATGGGGTACCAGTGCTGCCTTGGCCAGTCTGGGGCAAGGAGGATAAGCCCTTGGTCCTTCCTCTCTGACCTCGAGAAGCACCCTGGGTATCATAGGCAGTGGGGGAAAAGCGTAGACAAACAGGTAACCCCAGTGGAAGGAGAAGGCGTCCACCCTCCAAGCTTCTGGATGAAACTCTCTAGCAGAATTTGGTCAGTTGGCAGTTCTAGACCTTTTTGCAAGCTACCAGGTCTAGTTTCCCCTAGATATGACTGATTTTGAAGAAGGTTTCCCTGTGCAACTGCCACTCGTGGGGGTCTAGGAGGTTTCTGCTTAACTAATCTACCAGGGTGTTTTGTTTCCCTGGAATATATTGTGCTAACAGATCCAGTCCCAGATTTGTGGCTGACTGCCAGATTTTCAAAGTTAAGCGACACATGGGGTACGAGTGCATGCCCCCCTGCTTGTTGATGTACCACATGACAGTAGTGTGGTCCAGAAGGTTAGGATTGCCCTGTGCACCGCTAGCATTTCTTTCAGGTTGATATGGAGACCCTGAACCTCCTGTTCCCAAAAGGCGTGAGTTTGTAGGGTTCCTTTATGTGCTCCCCAGCCTGCGTGACGCATCTGTGTTTATGGTTTGGTCGTGTGGGTGAAAGACAAAGGGTAGGACCTTGTTCAGAGTGCAAACCTCGGCCCACCACTTAGATAAGGAATCAGGGGGAGCTGGTGTTCCAGTGACGGAGTGTTGGCAACAGAGGTTCCTTAAGTACCATTGTAAATAATCTCATGTGCAGTCTGGCAAGGGGTATCAGCAGGAGGCCATGTATCCCAGGGCTTGCAGGATTTTTCTGGCAGTCTGGTGGGTTGTGTGTGCCAGCTGTGCGAAGACAGTAGGAAGGCCTATTTCTCTGGGGGGAGGTAGGCTGTTTGTGCTGAGGTGTCCACAAGGGTGGCCAGGAAGGTTAACCTTCGTGTGGGTTGTAGATTGGACTTCTCCTGGTTGATGGTGAATCCCAGTGAGGTTAGTAGGGTCAGCACAAAGGAAGGTCCTGCAGGAGTCTTCCCTTGGTTACTGCCTGGATGAGGGAGTCGTCAAGATAGGGATAAATGTGTATGCCCTTCTGTCTGCAAAATGCGATGACTGGAGCCAGGCACTTGGTAAAGACCCTGGGAGCAGTGGATAAGCCAAAGGGCAGAGCAGAGAACTGAAAGTGATGGGACCCTGCTCTGAATCTTGGGCAACTCCTGCAGGACTGCCTGAAAAGGGGTATGCAGACAGGCATCCTTCAGATCTAGGCTCACTAACCAAGCTTGTGGTAGCAACATAGGTAGTAGTTTTTGAAGAGTCAGCATCATCTTGAATTTTGGAACCAGGAGGGAGATTCAGGGTGGAGAGGTCTAGGATAGGGTGCCAGATGCCCCCTTTTCTAGGGACCAGGAAAAGTCTTGAATAAAATCCTTTTCCAACCTGTTCCTTTGGTACAGGTTCTACTGCACCCTGGGCATAAAGCTTCTGGATCTGACGAATAGCTTCTGTTCTCCGATTTACAGGGACATCTGGGCAACCTGACCTTTTTGGCTTTTCTTTGAAATAGAATCTGTACTTGCTGGTAATAATTTTTAGGACCCATAGATCTGAGGTGATTGCCTGCCAGTTTTTTTAGTGATAGAGAAAGTCTCTCTCCTAGCCTGTCTGGTGGCATGAGGGACAGAAGGGAGGTGACAGTCAGAGAGGGTCCTTGGAGAAGGTAGTGGGTTTAGAACTCCCTTACCTAGGGGCAGCAGTGGACCACTGTCTGGGTCTTTACTGGCTGTGAGACTGGTGTCTAGCGGCTCTGTCTCTGCATCCCTTCCTTTGGACTGGTTTTGTTTGTGAAGGAAAGGACCAATGTTTAGTGGGGATGTTTGTGCTGAACCTGGGAGGCTGCACCTGTAAGAAGTCATTGACAGTTTGCATTGACTTGTCCTTTTTCTTAACTTCTTCCACTTCAGGTTCAAACGACTGGTCCTTATCCAAAGGGGTGAAGGTTGCTCCCTTAGCCAGGCATATCTTCTGATCACGGAGCCTGTAACTGCAGCCCTGCTAGAAGCTTCTAAAGGCATCAAAAAGTACAGTTTTGTACCTACCATAAATGTAGATGTCCGAACTGGATAGCATCTGCAGTCATAACAAGTGGGTTGTCCTGTCGTCAGGCAGCCCTGCAGTCGGCCGGATTCCAAAGTCCGGGTCCGGCTTCGGCTGATGTCGCACTCCACCCGACGTCATCTCTGCTGGTCTTCGGGTATAAAAGCATCAGCCGACGCCATTTTCCTCAGTGTTTCTTGCCCCAGATGCCAGTAGCCCTCTTGCAGGGTAAAATTTGGATAGATGCCAATGTTTCCAAATAGATAGAGGTAAACACAACAATAAGCATATATGTACATATATACAAACAAATGCACCATAAAAGACTCCCCCCCAACAGCTAGCTATTAGGAGGGTAAACACCCTAGGAGTACCACAGAGGGAAGGAGGGAGGGTAATCCTGACTGCAGATGCTATCCAGTTCGGACATCTACATTTATGGTAGGTACAAAACTGTACTATGTCCTTCATGGATGCATCTGCAGTCATAACAAGTGGGTAGAATACCATAGCCAACTAGGGAGGAGGATAAAGGTAGATTATGGTGTGTTTAAGATCCCTTGCAGTACAGCAGTGGCAAACCCTGCTCGGGATCTGGAATAAAGAGGCAAATTATAATGCTTGGCAAATGTATGCACGGAGGTCCAAGTAGCCGCCTCAATAATGTCTTTGGTTGCCACTCCTCGTAAGAAGGCTGTGGTAGTGGCTGTTGCCCTTGTAGAATGAGGTCTTATGTTCTGTGGAATTGGTTTTCCATGGAAGGAGTAACAGTATCGTATGCAATTTCCTATCCATTTGGAGATTGTCTGTTTGGAAATAGCTTTTCCTTCCCTTCCTGTTGCATAGGCTACAAAAAGTTGGTCAGTCTTTCTGCTATTTTTGTTCTGTCCAAGTAGTAGCGTAGCTGTCTATGTACATCCAAGGTATGCAGTATTCTTTCCCTCTGTTTTGTGGGTTGGGAAAGAAGGAAGGTAGGTGGATTGCCTGGTTTAAAGATACTCTGGATACCACCTTAGGCATAAATGTAGGATTAGTCCTCAAGGACACTATCTTGGTGGAAGATTAGGAAGGGTTGCACTGCCATTAAGGCCTGTAGTTCTGAAACCCTCCTTGCTGAAGTAATTGCCAGTAGGAAAGCAGTTTTCCATGACAGGTGTTGTAGGTCTGCTGTTGCTGCTGGTTCAAAGGGTGCTAGTGTCAACTTTTCTAGCACAAAGTTCAAGTCCCAAGCTGGTAATGGTGGTTTCCTTGGAGGTTTTACATTCTTGATTCCTCTGAGGAACTGCCTGAGCAAAGGGTGCGAAAAAACAGGAGGATCAAAGCTGTATTCTGCTGAAATAGCTGATGCATGTATCTTGATGGAGGAGTAGGACAGGCCTGAATGAAGAAGTTCCGCCAGATACTCCAGAATGTTAGGCATATCTATGTTTGACACATCTTTTCCTCTTTCGGTACTCCAAATGACAAACCTTTTCCACTTTCCAGCATAGTTCTTTCTTGTTGAAGGTCTGCGTGCTTCAAGAATAATGTCTTTAACTCTTTGGGAAAGTTCTGGATTAGCTGCTGCTATGTGATGTTCCATGCAGTCAGTTGCAGCGTTTTTAGGTTTGGATGTATGATGCTGTAGTTGTTCTGAGTTAACATCAAAGGCATCAGGGTATTGGCCACATGTTGTTCGAGACATGCTCTTCAGTAGTGGGTACCAGTGTTGTCTTGGCCAGTTTGGGGCTATCAGGATTATCCTTGGACGTTCTTCCTTGATTTTTAGTAGTACCTTGTGTATCAAAGGAAGAGGAGGGAATGCATATGCTGTTAGGCCTTTCCAGTTGAAGGAGAGTGAGTCCACTTTCCATGCTAGTGGGTGGAATGTCCTTGTGCAGAATTTTTGAGCTGGTGATTGAGAGGTGATGCGAATAGGTCTATCTGTGGCATTCCCCATTTCTTTGAGATGGTCTTGAAGATGTCCGGTGCAGCTTCCATTCGTGGGCATCCGAAGTGGTTCTGCTTAGTATGTCTGCTAGAGTATTGTCTTTCCCGGTACAAATATTGCCTGTAACTGAATGTTGTAGCTGAGTGCCAGGGTCCACAGCTCCAAGGTCATTCTGCATAGGGGGTATGAATGAGTGCCTCCCTGTTTGTTGATGTACCACATGACTGTGGTGTTGTCTGTCCTTATCAACTGGCCCTCTTTGAGGAATGGTTTGAACTTTTGGATTGCCAGTTTTACTGCCAGCATTTCTTTTAGATTGATGTGCAGGTGAAGTTGATCCTGTGTCCACAATCCTTGCACGCATTTGTCCAGCATGTGGGCCCCCATCCTAGGTCTGAAGCGTCTGTTGTGATGGTCTGGCTTGGTTGACATCTGCGGAAGGGCAGGCCTGGGTTTGACTGGCATGCCTGAGCCCACCATAGGAACTCCTGTTTTAAGCATGGAATTAGTGGGATTTCTGTTTCTAGACTGTGTCTGTGTTGGGACCATAAATTCTTTAGGTACCACTGTAGTTTCCTCATATGTAGTCTGGCAAATGGGACCAAGATTATGCATGATGCCATGAAGCCCAAGGCCTGTAGAAATTTTCTTGCTGTTAACTTGTTCAGTTTTGTTAGTGCCAAGAAGTAAAGAGGAAGTTCTTTTTGTTTTTCTGTAGTCAGGAATGCCATTTGTTGTACTGTGTCCAATTCCGCCAAGAATGTCCTTGTTTGGGATGGTATCAGCCTTGACTTTTGTAAATTGACTGTGTATCCCAGTCCTTGTAGCAAGTAAATGACCCTTTGTAAATCTGTTGTCAGCTTGCTTTTGTTGTCCCCTTGTAGCAGGCAGTCGTCCAGGTATGGGTAAATTTGAATTCCTGTAGTCTGCAATGGGCGATTACTGATGCCAGGCATTTTGTGAATACTCTGGGCAGTAGATAAGCCAAAGGGCAATGCTGAGAATTGATAGTGCTCTGATCCTGCAAGAAATCTGAGGTATCTTCTGCAGATTGGTCGAATGGGACGTGCAGGTATGCCTCCTTGAGATCTAGAGTTACCAGCCAAGACTCCTTGCCCAGCATGGGAAGAAGTTGCTGTAGGGTCAGCATTTTGAATTTTGGGACAATGATGTATGTATTTAAGGTGGACAGGTCGAGAATTGGTCTCCAACTTTTTCCTTTCTTGGAACTAGGAATAGTCTGGAGTAGAACCCTTTCCTTGTTCTGCTGTTGGCACTCTTTCCACAGCTCTCATGTTTGCTAACTCCATTATCTGGCGTAGAGCCTCTGTTTTTGATTTGGAGGTAGATTTGGCATTCCTCTTTGACTGGTAAAGTGTGGAAGTGAAACCGTAACCTTGATCTATGGTTTGTAAAATCCACTTGTCTTTTGTTATGTAGTGCCAGTTCTTTGAAAATAAGGTTAACTTTCCGCCTAGAGGAGCTGCTATTTGTTCCCTGGTAGGCGGATTTAGGATTAAGTCACTGTGGTTGTGCTGATGTAGTGGCAGTGGCTGTGTCTGTGCCTCTGTTGTTACCTTGCCACTGTCGTCCTCTGTAGGCACCTCCTCTGGATTGGTTTCTGCCTCTGGAACGTCTATTCCTGCCCCTTTGAAATTTTGTGGAGTCAGGAAAGGACCAATTTTGGCAGGCCAGTTCCTGCTAAACCTTGGGGTTGAACCTGCAGGAAATCTTTAACAGTTTGAACAGATTTTGCCTTTTCTTCCATTTTCTTCATAACCTGCTGGGCAGGTGTACCAAACAAACTTGTCTTGTCCATAGGAGCATCTAGCAACTTAGCTTTAACATGATCCGGTAAAGCTTGTTCCTTTAGCCATGCATGTCTTCTTATCACTGTGCCTGTCATGGCTGATCTAAATGAAGCCTCCAGTGCATCATAGCCACATTTTAAGGAATGGTTGCTAACCTGTTGTATGTTATTTACCATCTCTAATACATATTTCTTATCAAGAGATTCATCAGTAGTTAGCTTTTTAGTTAACTGATCAAGCATAAACTCTTGGTATTGTATCATGTGAAACTGACAGTTTAAAGCTCTAGCAGAGAGTAGCTGAAGTGTAGACCTTTTTACCCCATCTGTCTAGTGACCTTGCTTCCCTTTCAGAAGGAATAGGGTTTTTAGCTGTGGTTGCGGCTACTGCCTTGGGACCCTGGGATATAGTTTCTGGGTCTGCAAGAGGGGCCTTGTAAAGGTGGGGTAAAGAATCTGGAGCGGAGCAAACATCATTGAAAGCATCATCCACCACAGAGAGAACAGGAGGTATAGCTAAGGGCCTGTGCTGTGGGAGGTGCAGAAAGGTCCTAAGTCTTTTTCTGGAGTCTGAAAAATCCTGTTGCTGCCATTGGAACTGTTCTCGCATGGCATGCAAGGTTTCCCCAAAGGAGAATTCTTCTGGTGGGGAAGCAGCTGGAATGGATTCTTCAGCATCAGAATCTTCAAAATTGGAGAAGGGAGCCTCAGGCTGGTCAGTTATGTCTGATTCATCAGCAGAATCATCAGAAGACACTGGCTCAGGGGACTCTGCCCTAGGACTCTTCTCTGGGGCTGAGAGGCCCTGTCTGGGTGAGATTGAGATCCTCTAATTAAAGAAATTAAATCTTCTGCCAAAGAAAGCATTTGAGAACTAGAAGAGGGCCTGGATGAGGGGGGTTTAACAGGCACTGATTTAGTAGTCTTGGCTGCTTTAGCCCTGGCGAAGGCCTTAATGGACATGGCTGCTGGAGGCCTAGCAGCACCACGTGCTGGGGTAGAGACATCCAAGGGATGGTGTCTGATAAGTCAACCACCGTAGTGGGTAAAATTTCTGAGGTCGATTCAAGAATTGTAGCAGGGGCCTCAGTTGTAAGAATAGGTTCAGCTGTACTTTGAGCAGTTTTCTCGGTTTCGGCCGAAACCGAGACACTCGCCGGTTGCTTTGCCGTGGTTTCGGCGAAACCGCGGACCGCGAGTGTCGGTCTTTATCTTTGCGTTTTGGAAGATTGGGTAGTCGGAGGATCCGACGGCATAATGTACGCAAAATCAGTACCGAAAAACTGTTCTGCAAACTCCGACCGACGCCTAAGCGTTCGTCCGTTGAAAGAGGCACAGGCCGAACAGGCTGCTACGTCGTGGGCTGGGCCTAAACAAGGCAGACAGTAAGAGTGGAAATCTTTATGAGGTATTTGTTTCCCACAGGTTAAACAATTGTTAACTTTTTCTGACATCGGCTGAGGCAAGAAAGAGTCCCCAACGGGGTACTTAGCTTTAGAAGTCTTCGAAGTAGTATTCGGAAGAAGTAATCTCTGATTCCGACCGACCGGCTCTTGGATGCAGCTTCTGCTTCGCCACGGCAAGAAAGACTGAGGAAAATGGCGTCGGCTGATGCTTTTATACCCGAAGACCAGCAGAGATGACGTCGGGTGGAGTGCGACATCAGCCGAAGCCGGACCCGGACTTTGGAATCCGGCCGACTGCAGGGCTGCCTGACGACAGGACAACCCACTTGTTATGACTGCAGATGCATCCATGAAGGACATCCACAATGCAAGGAGTGTTTGGCTACCAGAGAGCTGGACTGTATGAGGTCCATTAATTCTCTGGTAGCACTATTGGCTGGAATGTAAGATAATGCCCTTGATCTAATAAAGCAGAAGTTTTGCTGGAATTTCAGCATATGGAATTGACAATTCAAGGCTCTTGCAGCTAAAATGGCGGAGGTGTATACCTTTTTTCCACATTCTGTCTCAAGCTCTGCTCTTTGTCAGCTGGAATGGGATTCTTAGATGAGCTTGCACTAGCCCCCTTAGGGCCTTGAGTAATGACTTCTGTGTCTGCAGTAGGGCTTTTAAAAAGATACATGTGGGTGTCTTGCACCCTGTAATATCGGTCTGGTTTCCTGGGTGCTGGGGGGGTGGGGGTCTGGAGAAAGAGGCATTTTTTCCTACAATCTACCCAGCTACATCCAGGACAGGAGGAATGGCCAGTGGCTTGCTCTGAGGTAGGTCAGGGAAGTCTCTCAGTCTCTTCTTAGACTGTGGGTAATCTTGAGCCTCCAACTGAAAGTGTTCTCTGAGGGAGTTTAAGGTTCCCCCAAAACAGGTCCTCAGGAGGGGAGGCAGACTGAATGAGGCAGACGGAATGAGGTCATCAGCATCAGAGTCCTCAAATGCTGCAAAGGGCTGGTCTTCCATGTCTGACTCCTCAAGAACAGATCCTTCTGATTCCTGGTCAGAGAGGACCTCAGGGGAGGTGCCCTTTTTCCTTTTGGCTGGGGTGAGTGGATGGGGTTGGCTTCCCCCAATAAGAGTCATCAAGTCTTCTGCCATTCTGAGCAGTTGCTGAGACTGAAAGGCAGGCTGGCTTGTCGTAGGTCGGTGGCTGGGTCCTTGGGGAGGGACCTTTTTGGGGGTAGTCTTAGGCTTGGGCCTGGACAGGTCGATATTCTTATACAAGGTTAGTTTAACAGTCGATGTTGTCGGTCTAAGCCTGGCTTCGGTCGGAGAAGCCACTGCCTGCAAAGCGGCTGCGGATCAGACTGTGTGAGAAAAGTCGACATACCGGCAGGGGGAGATGGACCCAGCAGCATACCAGACTCCAAACGCATCTCGGTCGAGGCCTGCAACAGTTCCTCGGCTGGAGTCAGGGGCTGCGAAGGCGCCTCACTGAGTTCAGCTGTAGCAGCGAGTTGAAAGATACCAGACTTTTGACCTGAATCGTCAGAGGGCCTAACTTTCAGTCCTATCCTGATCTTTTTTCTAGGCAAGTCAGTAGCCGGCAGACCGACTGACACCATTTTACAGTGAGAAAGACTCGCTGAAGTGTCTAGCTACAATTTCAGCTCTTCTTCTAATGGTTCTAGCATTAAACAGAGCACAGAACCGACAACAGAGGACATCGTGGTCTGAGCCTAAACAAATGACTCAGAGAATGGAGTCTTTGTGTGGGATCTGCTTTCCACAACTGAGACAATTACTGACGTTCCCTGACATTGGTCAAAAAGCAAGAAAAAAAAGGTTCCTCAATGGGGTACTTGGCTTTAGACAGTTTCCCCTCACTCTGGCAACGGCCGACCGATGCACTTGCAAAACTGCTTCTGCTTCAGGCTCCACAGCAAGAAAGACTGATGTAATAGCACCGACTGCCACCCTTTATAGCCCTGACGACCTAACATCAGCTGCAGTCTCTAGACAGCCGACGCAGGAGGGAAATTCTTTACTCTGGGATTCAGGCCGTCTGAGGGCTACCCAGCAGGGATAACCCACAAGTGAGGACTGTAACAGTGAGAAACACGAAGAACATCTAGTAAATGACAATACTAGCTCGAGTTACTCTCTAGTCACCTTTGAGCATGGAAGATACTGCTGTGCATAAATATCTTTCTTATGAAACAAAATATATGAAAGGGATCACAAATTAGACCTGCAGCTCAGAAATTAATCTACAGCTAGTTAATAGTTCGCGAAAGCATATCCATGAACTTCACCTTTAAGGTGTACCACAAAACACCATATACAGAGTAGCAGATAAAATTAACAATGGTACAATTCAAAAACACCACACATAAATGTAGCAGAACCTCATCCTACATCAAAGGTTATTTCAAATGAGCAGCTTTTTATTGACTTGTGGAAGCTGAACAAGAAAAGACGCACTCAAAACTAACGAGGCAGTAAAGTTCCACAAGTGAGGAGGCAAAAAGACAACAGCTTACCAGATCTTTTATTATGAAGCACCTGTGGAACCACCACCAGCCCCTGGGAAGTTGAAAAAGGGGCTAAAGCTGTGCAAGAAGGCAAACCCAGCTCCTTCAGCTAAAAACCCAGTTTGTGGATGGGATGGATACACATTAGCACTAAGCCCCCTGTATGAGACTCAAGAGACAGTGGTGGCCAATGTAAGCTGCACAGAGAAGGCATAACACTTCGGTAACAGCATGCTTTTGGCAAATCTGCTAAAGCAACACGTTCAAAGGGAGTGACACTAATCTCAAAAACAGAATAAACATTTTGAGGGGGGACTCCTGTCTGACTTGGTCAGTAAAGTAAAAATGAATAACTTGGGGAAGGGGGGGGGGGACTTAAAAAAACAGGAATGTATAAAAAACCTTTAGGGTTGTAAATATATGAAGTCCTGACCTAAATGGAACTCGGAAAACAGCAATTAAACACACTGCAATGGAGAAATGACTAAAGTTGGCAAACACTACTAATATACATGAGAGAAATGCATGAAAAGGCCTACATTTCTAACAGTAACATGAACTTAAATTTTCTTTTCATTTGTTCTTACACATCGAAGTGGAAGGACAATGAAATGATGCAATAAATAAATACATACGAAATCAGCAACAACCCCCCTTCCCTGAGAATTCCTCACTTTTAACAACTAGTATCCTGCTGGATTTGAGGAAGAGGTGGTCTGGATGGGCTCTCCTCGAAGGGCAAGTCAAAATGCTCCTGTCATAAAGGAGTCTAAAGAGGTGCTTGAAGAAACTGCCAAAGCATGGGAAAACAAATCTGTCATAAAGGACTATCTGGATTACAGTTGTCTTGGTCTGTCCAGCTAACAGAAGAAATTTGAATGTAAAAACAGAAGCAAGGGAAGGAGACACACAAAAAAAATATTTTTGCCAGTTGTGTCAACACATCAATCCATGTTTTTACTATTGAAAGACAAGAAACAAAGACACCTGGTTTTCAGCTTAAAGTAGAAAAAAAATCAAACTGCGTGCTTCCACTTCTTGAATTTTTTTCTGATATGACAGGAAGACTTGTGAATAGATGCATCCTGATGCCCCACATCTGTCTGCTAGACCGCTGGTAATACCTGGAGTGTGAGCTACAGAAAGTATCTGTCAAAGGTGGACTCCCAGACATGCACAGGGTTAAGAATGAACTTCTCCATTAACATATCATACAGAAGCTATATTCACCTGTACATATATGCGACCAGGTGAACTTCACTCATCTAGAGCTTGGACAATCTTTATCACCAAGATGCACCTGACATTTCAATTCTTCCCTGGAACACCTGGAGTCATACACCCCTAAAAAATGTCATTCACATTCAAAGCAGGACACATTTCTTTTAAGCATTACCTTTTGAGCCAGATACTCAAGGATTGCCTACGAAAATGATGGCTGGAACCATCCACCAACACAGACACTTTAGAGACTGGTTCATTTAAAATGTAGAAGTCCTATGACCACTGACCCTTAAAGCTCCCAAAGAACTATCTTCAACCTCTTATGAAACCTTGGATATGTCATAATCCTATCTGTTGCTGCCATAAGTCTCAGAACCCTGAAAGAATACTTGGTTTGCTGATCAGACAGGAAATGGTACAGGACATTAGATATTCTCTTTAGTGGTAAAAATGCCTCCCACAACTTAATATCAAGAGACAGAAACATATGACAAAAGCTGGTATAAAGTTGGGTACCATGGCACAATTTTCAGTAAGCTCATGGAGAAGAGCCTCTTGCACTAGATGCAATGATTTCTACAGATGGCCATTAAAAAACAAACTTTCCTCCAAAAGGATGGACCGATTCCAGCTACACTGAAATGTACTTTCTGAACAATCTGCAGGTAGAAGTCTGTAGGGTAGATCTGTGAAGTGATAATAGTGATCTCTTATTTGCAACTGAAGGAACCCAATAGCTTCCTGAACTTTACATGTATGTCACTATCCAAAGTCTCAGAGCAGATCTAGACTTTAAAAGGGTAAATATGAAAAGATGCTCCACGAATGAAGGTATAAATGGCTTTATGGACAAAGTCTTTTTGGAGCCAGAAAGAATCTGGAACAAATATCAGTCTTCGCAGGTCTTGCAGGACCTCCTGCAGGTTTTAATTTTAAGTAGCACCTACATCTTCATCCTCACTGCAGTCTGTCTGTCATAGGGGCATCTGCCAAGAGGGGAGATGGGTTGTGGGGAAGAGGACGAGAATTTCATAGCTTTGGCATTGTGGCTGAGAAAGGGCTGGAGGGCCTAATGAACCTCCCAGAGGAGAGAACAAGACAGAAAAATTGCTAAGTGCAAAAAGCAACAACTTTAAAGAATAAAGTCACTCGCATATTAACTCAAAATGAGGGGGAAAAGGGAAAATCCAATTCCAAAAAAATTACTGTGTAAAACTGGGTAGCCTGCACATGCTTCCATGACCACATGTTAATACAGCAACAAAGAAATGAAGAGAGATACATGACGGGAAAAGGCCGTAGTATCTCCTAGCCAGGGAAAGTTGTAATGGCAGAGCAGTGCTAACATTTGCAGCACATACTCTCAATGGTCACTGAAAATGGACCTCATCACATTCTTAATTAGGCAATGCCAAGCTAAAAGATTACCTTATGTGGTACAGTCGAAATCTGCTTCAAAATGTCTTGGGAAAGCTCTGCACCTGCATCAACCCAGCATTCTGACAAACATCCAGATATTATAATGTCAGACGTGAACTGATGCTTCTGTTTCCAAACTTTTGTGTTCAGAAATAAAAGTGCAATTTGCATTTACAAAAATGTTTCACCTGCAACTACTTGAAATTTCCTTTCTAAAAAGCATCTTAACAGAAAACAAACAAACAAAAAAAAAAACAGTAGTTCTGGATCTAACAATTCCATTAACTCCTTAATGTAAGTGGAAGAGCTAAGATGCATGAAAATGCAGTGCTCCAAATTTCTGCATGTCACGGTGAAAGACACCTTGAATGTATTTAATGCAGAATAGAAACTAAAAACAGCAATTAAAGCCACAAACATCTGTGGGCCAAGAAAGAAATACACTATTTGTCATGTGTTCATTATAAAGAAAAGTCCAAAAGACTAAAACTGTAAGATACTTGGCTGGAAAACTAACATGAAGTCCACAAATTTATGAGCTGCACAACTCATCAAGTTAAACTGTATACAAGGGGCAGGGTATCACATCAGACAGAGAATTTAACTCCCTTTACCTGTATACTTGTGAGGGGAAGTGGAAGTGTGCAAAACAAAGTGTCAATAATAATAAAAAAAGTCAAAATAAGGAAGAAAGCATGTATTTTAAAGGATATTAACTGCAATAAAGACAGAGAAACTGCACAAAAAGGTAGTATTACCCAAATTTCACTTTTTTGTACTAGGTGGAATTATAAGCTTGAGAAAAACTTCCCTGCTTATTTATTAGCAGCTTTGCAGAAAGTTGTGGAAAGAACCATTTTTTCAAACATGTCCAAAAATATGAATGTTTATGAGAAGAAACATGAAAAAAACTGCTAAACTGACAGGCTAGGGGACTATCCTAATAACCATAGCTCCTGCAATTACACACAAGCTCTGGAAACACTAAAAAGTACAGTTTTGTACCTACCATAAATGTAGATGTTCGAAGATCCACATTGCTGCAGTCATAACCTGTGGGTAGTCCGCTGTCCTCGGTCGGCCCGAATCCCAAAGTATTAGGCTGGCGTCGGTCACGGTCGCTTAGATCCGACGTCAGTACGCCTAGGTACTAAAGCGCATGACCGACGTAATATCCCCAGTCTTTCTTGCCCCAGATGTCAGAAGGCCCTAAACAGAAAGGCCATAACTAAAAAACAATATTTACAATCCAAAACACACAACCACCCCAAACTACAGTGGGGAAGGAGGGAGGGTAAATTGGACTGCAGCAATGTGGATCTTCGAACATCTACATTTATGGTAGGTACAAAACTGTACTATGTTCTTCATCTCACATTGCTGCAGTCATAACCTGTGGGTAGAATCCCAAAGCAAAGGTAAAGGGAGGATGGCAAAATTATAAAGCATTGGGAGCTGCTAACATGCCCTGTAAAACTGCAGTGGCAAACCCAGCCCTAGATTTGGAATAAAGGGGGAGATGGTAATGTTTAGAAAAGGTGTGCACTGAACTTCAAGTAGCTGCCTCCAAGATATCTTTAGTAGCTACACCCCTTAAAAAAGCAGTAGAAGTGGCAGTAGCCCTAGTGGAATGAGGTCTGATTCCAGCCGGAATCTCCTTACCATGATGAGAATAACAAAAAGCAATGCAATGGCCAATCCACTTAGAAATAGTTTGCTTAGAAACAGGTTTCCCCTGAGATCCCAAAGCAAAAGAAACAAACAACTGTTGAGACTGTCTGAACCCTTTAGTTCTGCTCAAATAATAACGCAACTGCCTGTGAATATCCAAAGAATGCAAAATTTTTTCCCCTTTATTTTGGGGGTCAGCATAAAATGTAGGCAAATGAATAGATTGGTTCAAGGCCACATTTGAAACAACTTTAGGCATAAAAGTAGGGTTAGTACGTAGAGGTACCCTATCCTTATGAAAAATCAGGAAGGGCCTGTAATTCAGATACCCTTCTAGCAGACGTAATGGCCAACAAAAAAGCAGTCTTCCAAGACAAAAACTTCAACTCAGATGTAGCTGCAGGTTCAAAAGGAGGTAAAGTGAGTTTTTCCAACACAAAATTGAGATCCCAGGAAGGAGTAGGAGCTCTACGTGGGGGTCTTATGTTCTTTGCCCCTCTAAGAAATTGCTTAAACAAAGGATGAGAGAATAATGGTGGGTCACAATCATAGTGAGCAGAAATGGCTGCAGCATGAACCTTTACAGAGGAGAAAGACAAACCTTTGTCTAGTAATTCTGTAAGATACTGAAGAGAAACACTCAAATTAGGTACCGAAACATCAAAGCTCTTTGCTTGGCTCCAAAGAAAAAATCTCCTCCATTTATCAGCATAAACTTTCCTTGTACTAGGCCGTCTGGCCTCCAAAATAACATCCAAAACTTGAGGAAGCTGCGACCCTCCAGGGTCTAGAACCGAATAAGCCAGGCTGTCAAATGCAGGGACTGTATCCTTACATTGAGGAAATGATTGCCTGCCTGGGACAAAAGGTGTGGAACTGATGGCAAAGGCCAAGGAGGCTCCCGTACTAAACTCCTCAGCAGAGGGTACCAGTGCTGACGTGGCCAATCTGGAGCTATTAGAATCATGGAGGGCTTGTCCTGTCTGACCTTCAAGAGCACCTTGGGAAGGAGAGGCAGAGGAGGAAAGGCATAGACGTGAAGATTGTTCCAACTGAATGATAGAGCATCCACTTTCCAAGCTTTCGGATGAAACCGCTTTGTGCAAAACTTTGGCAGCTGGAAATTTAGTGGGGAAGCGAACAGATCTATGTCTGGAGTCCCCCAAAGCACTGTCAACTGTCGAAATACATGAGGATCCAATTTCCACTCGTGGGGATCCATCATCTGTCTGCTCAAAACATCCGCTAAGGAGTTCTGTGCTCCTGGCAGAAACCTTGCCTGAAGAGTGAGGTGCAAACTGAGAGCAGTCTCCCACAAAATCATAGCTTGTCTGCAAAGAGGGTACGAATGGGTTCCCCCTTGCTTGTTGATGTACCACATGACAGTTGTGTTGTCTGTTTGAATCAACACGTGTCCTTGGTGAAGTAGATCCTTGAAAGCCATCAATGCAAATTGGACTGCTAACATCTCCTTCATGTTGATATGCAAATGTTGAAGTCTGGCAGGCCACGTGTCTTGAACCCATTTTCCATTGAGGTGTGCTCCCCAAACCTTGTCTGAGGCATCTGTCGTTAAGATCTGACTCGCCTCTGGTCGGGTCACAGAGAGTCCCTTGTTTAGGTGACATTCCTGAGCCCACCACAAAAATTCCTTTTGAATGCAAGGTATTATCTGAATGACAGTGTCCAAATCGTGGCAGTGTTGAGTCCATACACTTTTGAGATACCACTGTAACTTCCTCATATGCAGTTTGGCATTGGGAAGCACCAGAATACAAGATGCCATGAACCCCAAGGCTTGAAGGACTGTCCTTGCAGTCAGCCTGGACAGGAGAGACAATTGTTGGAAGTAAAGGGCAAGATTTCTTTGCTTGTCCGGGGTCAAAAACGCCATCTGAGAGGCTGTATTCAGTCTTACACCCAGAAAGCACATGTCCTGAGAGGGTACTAGACTGGACTTTATTTCGTTCACAGAATACCCTAGGCACCTTAACACTGCCATAACATACTGAAGATGGTGAAGGAGCTTGTCTTTGTCTTGAGCAAGAATCAGATAATCGTCCAAATAAGGATAAATTTGTATTCCTCTTAACCTTAAGAAGGCTATCACTGGAGCCAGAACTTTTGTGAACACCCTGGGCGCAGTAGATAAGCCAAAGGGAAATGCAGAGAACTGATGATGTAAAGTCCCAGCCCGAAAACGCAGGAATCTCCTGCAGCTGGGCCTGATAGGAATATGAAGATAAGCCTCCTTGAGATCCAGAGTTACCATCCAGTGATTTTTGCCTAGCAGAGGCAGAAGTTGTTGTAAAGTCAACATTTTGAATTTTGGAATGTCCAGGTAAGTGTTGAGAATAGACAAATCCAGAATTGGCCTCCAAGTATTTCCTTTCTTTGGTACAAGAAACAGGCGAGAATAAAATCCTAGGCCCACTTCTGACGGAGGGACCTGCTGGATAGCCCCCATCTGTAGAAGTAAAGAAATTTGTTTGTGAGCCTCCACCTTTTGCTGAGGAGGAACGTCTGGCATGCCTTTGAAAGGGGGCAATGTGTGGAAATAAAACTTGTAACCTCGGTTTATGATGTCCAGCACCCATTTGTCCTGGGTGACTAAAAGCCAATTTTGCCTGAAAAGTGCCAACTTTCCTCCCAGAGGAGCTGCCTGACAGGAAGGATCGGGCAGCTGAAGATGCAGGTCATTGGGTCTGTTTACGAAAGGACTGGCCCCTGCCCTCACCTGTAGACTGTGCAGGGGAACTCCACGTCCTAGGCCTAAAAGAACCCTGTGCATGAGCTCTGCCCCTACCATGTCTAGATCTACCCCTAGACTGTAAATCAGAAGAAGGGTAAGCCCATCCCTTAGTAGGCCAATTCCTGCTAAACTTAGGGGGCTGCACCTGCAAAAAATCCTTAACAGTCTGCATAGACTTAGCTTTGTCTTCCATTTTCTTCAAGACTGACTCCACAGGAGAACCAAACAAAACTTCAGACTGCAGGGGAGCATCCAAAATACGAGCTTTAACATGCTCTGACAAGTTCTGATCTTTAAGCCAGGCGCGCCTACGAATAACTGATCCAGTGGCAGCCACCCTGGAAGAGGCCTGTAAAGCATCAAAACCACACTGCAAAGAATGCTTACCCACCTGATCAGAGGCATGAACCAAATCTTGTAATTCTTTACACTCTATGCCCTCTGCTAAAGCATCTACCTTAGATTTCAACTGACTAATGAGAAAATTCTGGTACTTCAGCATATGAAACTGGCAATTCAAAGCCCTCATTGCAAGAGTGGAAGAGGTATACACTTTTTTACCCCACCTATCCAAAGCTCTGGAGTCTTTATCCATAGGAACTGGATTCTTTACAACAGAAGCCCTGACACCCTTAGGTCCCTGGCTAATAGTTTCTGGGTCAGCCCTAGGGCTCTTATACAAATATTTATGAGCCTCTGGCACTCTATAATACCTATCTGGCTTAACCGGGGCAGGAGGCAGAGAGTCTGGATTAAGGGAAGCCTCAGAGAAAACATCCTGCACAACATCCAAAACAGGAGGTATAGCCAAGGGCCTATGTTGTGGCAAAAATAGGAATTCCCTAAGCCTCTTTCGGGAATCTGAGAAATCCCGACCTTCCCATTTAAAATGTTCCCTCATAGAATGCAGGGTTTCTGAAAAAGAAAAATCCTCTGGAGGGGAAGCAGAAGGACTAGAATCCTCTGCGTCTGAATCAGAATAAGGGGGAAAATCCTGAATGTCTTCAGCCGAAAACTCTGAGTAATCTGAAGAGTGTTCCAATCCTTCCACCTCTGGCTCCACCCTAGGCCTCTTATCTGGAGGGGGCATAGAACCTCTGATCAAGGAAATCAAATCTTCTGCCATTTTAAGCATGTGTTTTTTAGGTACAGAACCTGCAGAAGTAGGACTGACGCCAGAGGAAGACAAACCAGGCCTGGCCTTGGAAGGTACCTTAGAGACAGAGGGAGAAGGCCTAACCACCTTATGTAAAGAAGGGATAACAGCAACCTGAGAGGCCCCCTCAGCCTGACCAGACTCCTGAGAGGCCACATCTTGCAAAATTAAAGGTTCCCCCTGAGACTCAACTGAAACCTCGGCTGGATCCACAGATTCCACCGTGGTTTCTACAGAACCGGCGTCCGGAACGGACGACTCATCCTGTTTAGATTTCACCGATTTCTCCGATTTCTCCTTACGCTTCTTAGCAGTAGCGGGCGTCGGAGGATCCGACGGCATTTCATAATTGCACCGCTTACCGAAGACAAGCCTAGCACAATCTAACCTACGTTTAATGGTGCGCTTATTAAATTTAGCACAAAAGCGACACCCGACTACGTCGTGCTCAGGCCCCAAGCAAGGAATACAGAGAGAGTGGTAATCCCTATGAGGTATCTGTTTCCCACAAGAAATACAATTATTCACTTTTTCTGACATCCGGATTAAACTGAGGCAAGAAAAGACAAAAATATTCCCCAACGGGGTACTTAGCCCAACTTGGTTTCGGTCCGAAACTCAGAATACGAAAATTTCAGGATGCCGAACGGCACTTGCAAACGCTGCTTCTGCTTCGGACCATGCGGCAAGAAAGACTGGGGATATGACGTCAGTCATGCGCTTTAGTACCTAGGCGTACTGACGTCAGATCTAAGCGACCGTGACAGACGCCAGCCTAATACTTTGGGATTCGGGCCGACCGAGGACAGCGGACTACCCACAGGTTATGACTGCAGCAATGTGAGATGAAGAACATCTGTCCAAGTTGTCAGGGATGAACAGGGACCTCCCACAAAGCTTGTAAACAGCATCTTCCTGCCATCATATGACTTACAGCTAGAAGCAGAACAACATTTTCTGGCAAGCAGCACATAGAAAAGGACTGGAGGCACAATGTTTTCGCACAAGACAGCAAATATGGGAGATCTATGAGCTGCTACAAACAAAATATACAAAATAAGTAAATAAATAACTGATGGGCAGAGTGTACAAGTGCCAATAAACAGCTGATGTTTACCAGATTTCCACCACAGTCAGGAAATGCACCTATCTGACCCAGTTAATTACCAATTATCAGACTCCATATTAAATGCAATGTTGCCTCTGGTGTGTAAAAATCAAAGGTATAATCACTCAACTGGAAAGGTTCATAGGTTGGTACTAGGCTATCAGCCCTAGGGCCTATACAAGCCTAGCCATAACAATTCTCTGGCTATTTCTTCCCACACCATTTACTTCCTTGGACCCCTGTCTAGCAGGACAACTGACGTGATCCCTGGGGTGAATTTCCTTTCTCCCATCCAATCGTCAAGGTTCCTTTTGAAGACGGCCAAAGAGGCACTCTGCTTGACATGTATGGGCAATCTACTCCAGAGTCTGGGGAGTCTCTGGGTCAGGAATCTATCCCTCCAGCATGTTTTGTTTATTGTGATGACAAGGTTTAGATCCCTGGAGCGTGTGGCTCTGAGGGAATTGGATTTTTTTTAAGTGTAGCATGTCCAACAGCTCTGGGTTTGACATGGCCTTGTATCTTAAGCAGAGATCGCCCCTGAGTAGATGATATGCGAGAGAATATAGCTGGAGTTTAAGGTGGTCAGTGTAGGACATCTGCTTTAGGGCCTGCGATTCTTTTAGTGAGGTATTTCTGCGGCCTTTCCAATTGTTGCAGATGTCTTGAGAGGTACATACCAAATGAGGCATTGTATTCTATAATGGGTCTAGTGAGGGATGAGTACAGTGGGACAATGACCTCCTTTTTTCTGGATGAAAAGCCCTTAGTGATGAGGTGTGCCACATAGGATTTCCTGACTGTTGTGGCGATGTGGTTATCTAAGGCGAGACCACTGTCCACCTGTGTCCCCAAGTCTCTTATCACACTTTCATTGTTTAGTGTACTGCCACCTATATGGTAATTCACGGGTACAAGTTTTTTCCCCAAAGGGGATAACTACACATTTCTTGGCATTGAGCTTGAGCCCATGGCTCTGGCACCAAGCATCTGTTTCTGTAAGGCCCTTTTGTAGAGTATCCACATCATTTGGGGATTCAATAATGGCTCCTAGTTTGCAGTCAACTATGACCTTTGTTAGCCAGAGTCCCTTAATGTTGGCCTGTACTGCAGAGAAGTAGATGCCAAACAAGAGCGGTCCCAGGACTGAACCCTGAGGTACTCCACTTGTCACTAGCTGGATTTGGAGTTGGCTACTTTTACAGTGTGGGTTCCATCAGTAAGCCAGTTAGCAACCCATTGGGTGATGTAGGGATTAATGCCCAGCTTAGTAAGTTCATCTAGGATTCCAGAGTGGGGAATGGTGTCAGAGGCCATGGCAAGGTCTAGAGAGGCTGTGTGGACCACCTTACCCTTGTCCATGGCTCTGGAGACTGATTCGAAGTCAATCAGGTTCAGGAGACAAGATCGGCCCTTCACGAACCCAAACTGGGTGGGGTTCGGTGTTTGAAGGTTGCCAATGACTATGTTTATAAGTTCCAAGATCATACGCTCCATGGCCTTGCAGATAAGGCTCGTCAGACTGATGGGACGGTAGTTTCTGGGATCCAAGGTGGATCCCCCCTTGTGGAGTGGGATAACTGTAGCTCTGCACCACTCAGTGGGCACAAAACCTGAGGTGAGGCTATGATTAAACTTGACACTTAGGTGAGGTGCCACTGCATATTATTAGTTCATGTAGTAAACAGCCCGGGATGTCATCTGGTCCCATGGATGCTGTATTCTTGGCTTTGGAGAGTGTGTTTTTTACCTGTGTGGCCGTTACCGGAATTTGGCAAACTTCCGGTATTGAGACTAGCCATTTAGGGGGTGAGAGGGGGTGAAGCTGGCACTGAATCGATCTGCCAGGATATTGGCAATATCCTTGGGATCAGTATACTTAATGCCATTCTGTTTTAGGTCAGAGCAGATCTGAGCATTGCCATTTAGATTCTGGACATAGTTTTAGAATGCCTTGTGGTTGTCTTTGGAATCTTTGGCAATTTTATTTTTAGCAATTTTATTTTCGTAACTAGCTTTGGAGGATTTTATGAGGGATCTCAGTTTCTTACGGAGGCTGGTAAGGGAGTTTTTTTCATCCTGGGATTTTCCTCTTTTCTCCAACAGTTTCTTCCTTTTGTTGTAAAGTTTGTTTATGGCAGGAAACCACCAGACTGGCTTTTTTTTTTTTTTGGAGGAGAGCATCTTGGTTCTATTTGGGATGGCACGATTCATGCATGAGTGGATGTGCTCGTACAGTGCCTTAGTGTAAGATTCAGCAGTTGAACTTTCAGTTCCCGTTTGCATGGGTGTCATGAAGTTTGTCACTTCTGACTTGAGTAACATGAAGTTGGCTTTGGAAAAGTGTTTTATGGTGGTTTCCTTACTGGGGGTGGGGTGGGGGGTGGGACGTGGATGTTAAGAGTGATTAGCTTAATGTCAGACCTGACTAACGAGGGGGAGACCATAGGTGTGAAGCATCCATTTCCCATGTTGGTAATGACCAGATCTATGATATTGGAGCCCCTGGTGGGACTATGGATTAGTTGATCCAGGGCATTGGAATTTATGAATTTCAAGAACCGTTGGGCAAAGGTGTCACGAGTAGTTTTCCCAGTTAATGGCAGGGTCACCCAGTATTAGGGTGTTTGGTTCTATCTTAATATTTTCCAGTATGTTTAAAAAAGGTGTAGTGAGAATCTTGGGGTATGGTGGGGGATCTGTAGCAAGCTACAATATGGATTGCAGTCTTACCTAGTGTTAGTTGCACCTGGAGAATTTCAGACGCATTGTGTTGGGCAACTAGCCTGGTGGTGTGAATATCTTTGTTGAGTATTGACACTCCTCCACCTTTATTGTTTCAGTCCTGGTTTGGTGGCCGAAAAGAGTGGTAAGAGTTGTAGCCTGGTATTGCAGAGGTGCTCTCTGGAGCCTTGAACCAGGTCTCAGTTACTGCACAGATATCGATGTTCTCCATTTTTAGGAGTGCCTCGAGAGAGTGCATTTTGAGGTTTAGACTTCTAGCATCGAGTAGCATTACCTTCAGATTTTGCATGCTTGTACCTGTTATGGTGGTGGTTTTGTCCTTTGAACTTTGCCTAAAAAAGGCACTATAGGGGTGGCAAGAGCCTTAGCCAGTAACCTGAATCCCAGGGTCGACCGGTTCAGACCACCTCTGGCAAAGCATCGTGGTCTGTCGATCATGTCGTCCCAGGCAGACAGATACTGGATCCCCTTTGAATGACACCAGAAGCTTAGCCAATTGCTGAAGTCGATCATTTTGTCCTTGTATTGTGGTATCATTCTGGGCGAAGGCAGGATGCTACTCAGGGCTAGGGTCATACCTGCCTAGGCCACATGATCCAAGCTCTTCCAAGTCTTTTCATGTAGTCCAGGGAGGTACGTCTCAAGTCATTCACTCCAACATGGACAATGACAGAGTCATATTTGTACTTGTGGAGTGACTTGGTCCCAAAGAATTCTAACAAGGAAAATTTAAGGTCTTAAATCCTTCAGCTATCCCAATAAATTAGCACAACTCCTTATACTTGGTAGCTAGAGGTTGATGCAATATGACCAGTGTCTTACTTTTTGAGCCACGAAAGACCAAGTCATCGCTGACCTATTTCTTTGCAAAACAACTCGCTCTGCAAACACCATCACTAAATACTTAAATCTACAGTGACAAAGAAATACTTGCTGGGGGGGCTAGATTCTTAGCTCAATGTACTCTGAGTCTATATGAAACAGTTTACCACTGCAGGTCAAAGTACTACTCTGGCTACATTTAAGGCTAGTCTTTGCAATTAATTTTGGGTGGATAGACACAAATTATACTAAGGTTATCATGTATGGCCCTGGCTCAATTTGTGAGGTAAACACCAAGTGCTTCAAAAGGGTGGCTAGAACTTTTTAAGTTCTTCTGCTTAGAAGTGTATATGTTAGGCATGTTAAGGTCTTGGTGATCACTTGCCTAGGAAGTTCCTATGAGTGATGTCACAGCATGTGTCAAGGGTGTGCATGTTTTCTAGCGTGCTGAAATACCCGAAAATGTTGAACTGACTGAAAAATAGATTAGATTAATCAACAAATCAAAAGGATCCTTGAAATAAAAATCACATGATGTATGGCTCTACTTCACATCAATTACAGTTTTCATCTTTTGGATACAGAGACCTTTTATCACTGACAAATTACAAAACTGTCCCATACCACTGACTGTTTTGGACTATTTTTGTGCTGTACATGCAAAAGACTACAGTTCCTAAATGGCCTGACATTCTTACAAAATTATTAAAAATGCAAATTCTATGCCACACAAGAACAAAATATTACTTCGAACCAGAAATATATACTGTTTTCAGATTTGAAGTCACAACACTACAAAAACAAAATCTTTTGGTGGCACCCTTTTTAAGTTAAACTACAGTTACAGAACACTTCATAACTGCAGCTGCACAAATAACAGGATCACTGCTGCAGTGCAATTGCCTATACATGCAAATTATAAGCATATGGATGCCAGGCTTTCCAAGCTAACTTTTAGAGCAGCCAACCATACCCAAAATCGCAATCTCCTTTATAAACAGAGGATAAAAAAATGATTGAGCCTATAGAGGGAAAACAGTCCACACCATCTTCTCCTCTTCCATGGAGCAACAGATGAGCAGTATGTGTGCCCAAAGGTAATAGGAAAGACATTCAGTACATATTAAAGGAAGCTGCCCCCCCCCAGTTTAGCTAAAAGCAACATCCATGTGGCTAAACAAAGGAATCCTGCAAGCTTAAGAAATTTTAGCCAGCAGGCTACCCAAAGTGAGGTACAAAGTTAAGCAACTGTTTAAAATCCCGGGACTCTGACTACAGACACCAGCTCCATAAAATCACTTTTTCTACCAGTTTCTTACAGGCAAGGACAACATGGAACAAGCAATTTCAGTAAGAATCAAGGTCTTGAGTCCATTACACTCAGTTTTGGAGAGAATGCTCCCTTCTCCTAAACTTTTTTTTGTGTGTGTAAACCTTTGACAGACCCTACAAATGACTGTCTAAAGAGAAAATGCATACACTATAATAACCTTTGTGGAGTTCTGTCTACTGCAAGAGCACCTGCCTTTTTTCTTGGAGACAGACATGCTCTTAAATATCTTAATGGGCATTTGACCCTAATAAAATGCATAAAACACAATAAAATAATTTTGACTCAAACAGGAGACATACCTGGCTAAGATCTGGAGCAGATTGAACAAAGTCAAAACTACAGATGCATAAATTAAACAGTACATGCACTGCAAACCATGGTAAGAAAGACATACAAAATGCTGAATGAAGATGGACATCAGCTTTACTCAGGGGAAATATCAAGCATCTGTCCAGCCTAGAGGAAGAAGGAAGGGATATGAGCTTTGGAAATCAGGCTAGATGTCAGGCCTTGAGTGACAAAGTAGCAATACTATAGCAGTCATCTATAAAAATAATCTCTTTGCAATAAACTATTACTGGAAATTGGAAAAACACCAGAATGGGAAGAAAGCAAGGAACAATTCTCAGATCTAAGCTTACACAAGTGAACCTGCAGAGTTGCTTTCGCATGCTCAGATGCAGCTTTATCTGACATGTTCTTCCACCATCTTTGCTCAGGACCTTTGGGCTTGTCTGTAACGGACTCGGTCCTAGATTTTAAAGGAGCCAACCTCATTCAAAGACAAAGCCTCAAACTGAATAAAGCAGAATCTTGTAGCTTCTTTAATTCTGACTTACTCCCTTCTTTTCATAAAGGTAATTGAGAGAACAGAATTTCACAACCCATATTACAAGCTTCACCTAAGCAAAAGCACAAAGAAAATACTTGATCTAAAAGTAAGTGGTTTTCCTTTTTATTCTGAAGCAATAGCAAAAAATCTGCTACAGTAGCAGTAGACAAACTGGCAAATAAAGCAAAACCAAGTAAAAGCACAAAAACAGGTCTCAATTAGAAAAAAACTAAAGAAACAATGAAGAAAAGGGTCTTCAACTTTAGACAGATGACAGTAGAAAGGAAACACCCAAAGGTAGAGGAGCTTGTTTAAAATACCAACTAACCCCATAAAATTAAAACAGACAGACCTGGAACTTGCAAAATGGAAATCAGAACCTACATGGAAAAATGACAGAGCACAAATAATTGCCAACATTTTCGCCAAAGAAAAAGTAAGTGGTTCGAACAGCTAGGGGCCATTTTATAGCTCGGTTCACTTAGTCCACTGCAAAATTTATCTAAAGAAGTTCCTTCCTTGCACAGTATTGGGTAACAAGAGGCTAGTAGCCTGACAAAAGTCCTACCCAACCTCGTTATACCAGATGAAGACAGAACTCACCTCAGATCTAATATTATAAAATCACAAATGGGCAAATTCAATATGAAGAGGGGGCAGACAAGACATCAATCATGATATTCACTTTAAATCAAACATTACCCTTAACTGTTCTTAAAATTAACACAAGTAAAACTCATTAATGATCCTTTATATTACTACCTTAAAGACAGTTCTTTTCCTGAACCAAGGCCTATAGAAAAGCAAACTATACTGAAACCTACTATTTACTTACATTATGGCAAGACTATTATGCGACAGTTCTGATCTACCTGCATACTTGGTCACATACAAAAGTCCTATTCCCACTTACTTGGGTATCACAAAGACCCCCATGACCACCCTTATGTTGCCTACTGGCAGTAACACGAAAAATTAAAAAAAAAAAATAATAATAATAATATGGAGTTACTCCCATTTTTAGAATTAACTTTTTTGGCAAAGAAATAAATGCAACAAAAATACACAAAAACAATCTTTTTTCCCCACACTGGTACAAATTATTCATAAAAGTTATTGTATCTAGAGGATACATGTCAACTTATTCATATTAGGTATTTACTCTGTGTCAAGTAATTAATATGCATACTGTACAAAAATGTAAGTCAGCATATACACAAAGATATACTGGACATTTCTGCACATTGTATTAGATAATCTACAAGTATTTTCTTTCTGCAAATAGCTTCCTGTTTTCTTACACTTAAAATTTTAAGAATCAAATAATTCAACAGTTTTTGCTGATATTCAAAAAATATATACTATGCAAGCTGTATTTTATGCATCTCACTTGGTTGTGCTGCAGTGTGTACGCTTAAAGACTTTCTGAACATTTAACTTAAAAAGAAAAAAAAGCTTAAAAACAAGCCCCCCCCATACAGGCCAACTCTGAAAAACATCTCTTGTGCAGACAGCAGCATTCCTGTCTGCCACACATGCAGCGGTTTCGAATAAGAGACCCGTTGGGGAAAAACTGGCAAGGGTGTTTACTTTCAGGGGAACTCTGAACGGAGGTGCCTGCTTTACGCTGATCAGTAGAGAAAAGCTAACTTACATAGATATCTGCATGAAGGGGCATGTCTACACAAACCACACTGTGAAGCTTAAGCTGGGAGTAGTAAAACAGGAAAGCCATCTGCCAGGATATTACTGCAAAAGGCAGCAGTTATCTATGCACAGCTTTGCAACACTTAAAAATCCACGTGCACCTTTAATGGGAAAAAAAATTACCATGTTTAGAAGAGTGGCAGTAGAGAAGAAAAATAAGAAGAGGTGCTATATTGGGGATCATTTTTCACATATGAAACAAACATAGAAAAAAAACATTTACAGGACATCACATTGCAAAAAGTGTTGTGTACACAATTCAGTGACTCATTAGGTCAGCAGTATTTCCCAACAGGAGTCTACCCTCTGCATACCACTGCCTGCATTACACACCCCTGGGCTCAAATATCAAAATCAGAATAGCTTGCAGCTGCAGTTAAGCTCAGCAAACTGATCACGTCTTTTGTTAATTAAAAATATTGTAATTTTTTTTAATGATCAAATCCAAAGAAAATAAAGACATGAGCATTATAACTGCTGGCTCAACACTTAAACGGAATAAAGGACATTCCAAATGTTCTCCCCATGTGAGGGTCTTTTATATAATAGCTGCTACAAAGGCCTGTAAAATATTTTAGAAGCATGTGACAAACACAGACATACTTTATAGAATACCTGCAGACCATTTCTTTATTTCTGTACCTGTTGTTTCATTCAAATTGTGCCTATCCAGTGCATGATCCACTATAATGTTGCCATCTTCCTCTTCTACCATAAGTTCTGCTGCCTTCTCCAGGTGATCTGGTATAATGATCGGTTCTTGATCTTCTAGAGAGACATAGCTGCCTCTGCCATATATGGATGGATAGCTCTTTGAATATGCATCTCGTTCCCTTAGCTCAGTAGAGTCTCTCCTCCTTTCTGCAACTGGCACAGGCAACGACCGGTTAGTAAGTAAAGATGTTTTGTGGGCCACAGCAATGTCATCTAGATAATGACGGGCAGCATCACAGAGTGCATCTGTACCATGCACAGCATAAGCATAGTTGGAGAAAGCTTTTGACTTGTAAGCTGTGAGGAGGAGGACTTCATTGCCACTCATTCTATGGTACTTGTCTGCAGCACAAATAAGTGCATCCCAACATTCCTTGTGGTTATCTGCCATGTCACTTGGGTCATTCATCATGGTAATGTGCTTGGGAACCTTAAAAAAAAAAAAAAAAAAAAAAAGGGTCACAAACAAATGACAATATCTCACCAGGATTGTGCACAACAAAAAAACTATGACCATTTTTTTTTCCTTTTTCTTTGTTGAAAAGTAAACACTATTCTTGTCTGTGAACAGCACAAATCATATTTCATGCAGGTTTTTACCTGGTGCGTTTAATGGAGGCAACCCATTTAAACTGTTTAGTAGAGTGTAGTAATAAAAGACTGCTTTATTAAGATATCAATAAACAACTGGGAGTTAAAAGACTAGCTTGAAAGGGCCAGCCAAAAACAGAGGTGATTGATGTTTACTTTATTTTACAAAACTATGTTCCCAAATGGTCATTACGATCCAGTGACCAAAAACTCCTCTCCATCTACAAACCTATCACATCTGCTGGGTATGTTCTGTACTCATACCACGTTAAGGCCTGGAACTCCTTACCTGTATCCAACAGGTCAATAACCTCTCTCTCCAGTTCTTTAAAACCATTTTGAAAAAGACTTCCTAGCAAAAATCTGACTCTGTTCTTGCTCAACTCCAGGATAAACTACATCCCTTACAACTCCTGAATCTCTCCTTTAATTTCCCTACAAAGTGGCTAAAATTTCTCAAAATATTAAACCACGGTCATACACACTGGATCCGTTCTTAACTAATGTTCTCACATTAAATAATTTTACCAAATTAAACATCAAAAATGTAAAACATCCAGTTCAAGACTGTAAAATTATTTGCAGCTTTTCAACCCAGGACTCCAGTGAAAATGGGCACACACCCCAGACGTTCCCTGTAATCAAATGTCAATAAATACATACCAAACTAATAAAATGAAAAGGTACTTGATTAACAATCACACTATCGGTTGACAAACAGGGAGAGCTCTGTTATAACAGTAAAACACATGTTAACAGCCTATGCCGGATAACAAAACTGAGCTTCAAGGCTGGCAGAAGAAAGGATTCCTGATCATGTACAGTATAACAAGTAATTACATTTTACCCAATATAAGCTGTTAAAACACATTAACAAAAGACACGCGATGTGGCAAACAGCATCTGTTATCAAGTAATGGATACCATATACAGGACTCCCTGACATATCACCTGATATGGCACTACACTAGCCCTACCCAGTGGAAAGCAGGATATCAGAGTTTGGTTGACAAAGCTGTATCAAAATACTAACCAAAGCGTAGGACTGGTCTGATGCCCAAGATTGCTTGATGTGATGCCTAAACGCCAACTGGTTTGTAGAAACTCTCATAAGAGCTAGTCATAATTTGCTTTGCAGCTGAAATCCAGAAACAGCAACCTGGGAGGTACACAGAAGTGACCAATGCTACAAAATTTCCAGTTATGGCCTTTGGAATTTCACTCTCTCATGCCCATATACTGCAATGATACAAAGAAAGGCTCGCGCCAGTTCACTCAACTAACTGCTGCAGCAAATTCAGCAAATAAACTACAAGGATAATAAAAAAAAAAGTGTCCAATGGCAACATTTTGAAGAGCATTCACAGTTCTCCTCTTCAAAAGGTGATCATTAGCATGATATTGACATTTTTTGATAAACTGTGATCCTTTTTACAAACAGTACCCTACAATGTGCTATTTACTTTACAAAAACATCTCCTTTCCAAATTTACAGCCCTACCAGAACCATTACTCATCTGCATTGTTGGGTCCAAAGTACAGCAAATAGGCCCACCTTGTCAGTTTAGTGAAACATTTCTATAAACATAAAAACCTACCCAAGAGATAATGTGGCACAGTTGTGAAGTTAGATAACTTTAAAAATAAATTACAGAATGTATCCATCTGAAACCTGCTGACAGGCAAATGGTCTACAAGTAAATAAAGCTTAAGATAAGTAACTTGCTTTAAGATTAACAGTTAAAGAAAAGGTGAAGTATAAAAATACCCAACTTATTATACTGCACACACAGCATAAATAAAAGCAGCTATTTCCCATTCAGTGAAAACTTCATTAAAATTGCAATTAGATACAAGTCTGCCAACACACATACAGAGACAACAGAAAAACTAGGGCACCTGGCTTAATTATGCCAGAGCCCTAAACGTAACTATGGATGATGGACTCAAAACCCTGCGTCTGCACAGACTAAGAAATGAGGTCTTGAGACCATATCGGTTCCCATTGCACAATTTGCAGCTATACAAGAAAACTATGCACTCACTTCTGACCCAAGAACTTTCAACCCAAGAATATTGCAGTTTGATAATTTTATGGTCAGGAGTGCAGTGAGAAGAAAAAACACATCAAAATGATGTGGAATACAGCCTATAAAAATATAAAATGTGAAATATTGACCGAGAAAATACAAGACCAACCTCCTCATTCCAACATACCATTAAATGGCAATATTATATTATCAGGCAAAAAAAAAAAAAAAAAAGAAACCTATATAAAATTCATAAAATAGTACAAAGAATGATCCTAATACAAGGTTAATGCTCTATGTTTAAGAATGGGCATAAGGTTAATATTGTCATTTAACCCTGTAGGGACAGTGGCATTGAGTCGGAGCTGCCAATAAAGCTCCATCACTAGCCTATTTGGCTAATGCCCTCCTCATGGGTCCTTCCTCACTATTTCCATACCACCAAAAAGAAATTTACTAAAACTGTGACAATACATAGGATGTTTATACAAAGCACTATTCAAATTCTTAAGCTTTATAGCGTATAGATGTTCACAAACTAATCTATGTACGGTCCTCTCAGTAGTAATTACACCCTTGGCAAACGATATAAACTAGAACTCTGCTTCCACAATCTCCTACTCCAAGTTTAATAGTTTGAGGCGATTGTCCAACCAAGACATCCTTGCCACATAAAATGTAGGCACAATATTTACATGCCCCACATTTACGAGTACCCTTTTGGTCCAAAAATCTAGAGAGAGAGGAAGTTCCAACAAATATTTCAAATTAAAATCAGTTTTAAAAACCAAGAAGGGACCATCTCCCAGACAATTAATTAAATCCAGATTAGTAGGAAACATTACTCAGTTTAATAAGATTTTTCTTTATCTCATTATTAAAACTCCCATACTGTAACACCATAGAGTGGGCATAACCAGTAATTATGTTATTACACTGAATAGGAACTGCTCTCACACCCCAATAATGGTTTGTACGTAGTACCCAAACCTTCCAGTACCACTTTTCCACATTCTGCAATCAAATCAAAAGGGTATCCCCTCTCACTAAACATGTGAAATAGCGTAGCCAACTCAACCTTAAAATCCTGAATAGTGGAGCACATTCTAGCTGCTCTTATCGTTTGTCCTGTCACCAGATTTTTCTTACTGTATAAAGGGTGACCACTCAAAATCCAAATAAGTGAGTTTCCTATAAAGTTTGGAGCAAAAACATTTATCCCCATAATTTTTAAAAACTAACATCTATACTATCCACTGAAACTTTATGGGTAAACTTAAAACATGAACAAAGAACATAATCCACGAATTGTCCTACTTCAATATCTTTATCCTTCCAGAAAATAAACACATCGTCCAAGTAATGCAGATATGTATGCCAATAATCCTTAAACCTGTAATTCAAAATATGCTTTTTCTCCCACAAAAACATTACCAGATTAGCATAGATGGGCGCACAATTGGCAGCCATCGCTACCCCATTAATCGGCTAAAATATTCACCCTCAAATGTAAAAAAAAATTACTTAACAGAATATATTCCATGAGAACCATTAGGAAATTAATCATGTTATTATTTAAGTAAGTTCCTGTACGGTTTCATAAAAAAAGCTCCAATTCTTCCTTATGGGGTTAATGTGAATAAAATCGATAGTAACAATGGTAAATTCATCACAGTAATACTCATTACTAATCTTTCTTAAAAAAATATCCCACGAATCCAATAGAATGTAACCAGGAGGGACTAAAATGCCCTTCAGGATTCTAACAACTTCAGAGTATACATGGAATTATTATGGGTAGCGACAATCATTCTAAGGGGAAGGGTAATTTTATTTTTATAAATTTTGGGAATACCAAACGCATTTGGTATAAATGGATACTCATTAAATAAAAGAGTTAAAACATTTCATTAATAACCCCCTGTAACAATGAATCATACAAAAATAACCATCTTTCTATTAGCAATATTAATTTCATTTAACGAGACTACCACATATGTATCCGTATCATGTAGCATTTCTCCCACTAACTTTTATCAATTTTAATTAAAACCATCTCACCCCGCTTATCTGGTTTCATAACCCTTACGTTTTCTTTCATTCTCAATTCGCTCAATAGTACTGCCTCTTCTTTACTTATACAACTGCCTTTGATGTTAAATTGTAAGCTCTATAAGTTTCCTGCGTACAGATCTTCTCTTAACTAGCTACCATAGGGTGTTATGGGGGGATTGAACACACTTTAAATGATATTTCCAGAAGATTCACCATCAGTCTTCTGTAATAAACATTTCTAAAATTCAATTTTCTGGTATACAATTTAAATTCGGTTAAAACTTTTGCCACATCACATCTATGGCTTGGAACTTTTAGTTATGTACTTACCATAACTTTGGATGTATGGGATCCATCTCGCCTACATTCATGACAGATGGGTTCGGAGCAGATCCATCGGCTCCGACTCGGCAACTAATACACTAGCACGAAGTCTCTCATTGGCTGGGCTACTCCCTATCCCAGGATGCACTACACCTGCTTCCCCAGATCTTGTTTGTTCGCTTTCATACATCCATGCAAACACAGAAAAACTAGTAGTCACAATAACCAACTAAAGTTCTTCAGGAAAGAACGCCAAGAAAAGAGGGACTACAGCTCCTCTAAATCCAAAGAGGAAGGGGGAAGGAGGGTGGGTACTTATGAATGTAGGCGAGATGGATCCCATACATCCAAAGTTATGGTAAGTACATAACTAAAAGATGTAATGGGATCCTATCTCGCCTACATTCATGACAGATGGGACAGCGTCCCTAGCACCTACATCCCGGGTGGCTCATTGGAAAACACTCCTGAGAACTGTGGAACCAAAGGAAGCTCTGCCTCGAGAAACCACATCCAATTTGTAATGAGAAATGAAAGTGTGCGGAGAAGTCCAGGTTGCTGCAGCACAAATATCATCTATTGATAACTTGGAGTGAAAAGCTACGGAAGTAGCCATTGCCCTGGTAGAATGAGCCTTGACTGGAAAGGGGAGGTCTTTGTTAGCTTGTGAATAAATAAAAATGATACAATCTTTAATCCATTTAGATATGGAGGTTTTGTTACTGGTTGACCCAATTTGTTCGCTGCAAAGGAAACAAACAATTGATTAGATTTCCGCGTTTGAGCGGTTCTCTTCAAATAAAAACGCAGTTGTCTATGTACGTCCAATTGATGCAAAGTATATTCTGCGTTATTAGAGAATTCTGGGAAAAAGACAGGGAGTTCTATAGTTTGTTGCATACAGAAAGAGGAGGCCACTTTTGGTATAAATGCAGGGTTTAATTTCAATGAAACTCTATGCTTGTGAAAAATCAAATAGGGAGGATCAGAACAAAGAGCTTGAAGTTCTGAAACTCGCCTGGCAGACGTTATGGCTATTAAAAAGGCCGTTTTCCAAGACATAAATTTTAAATCACAGGTAGCAGCTGGTTCGAAAGGACGGGCAGTTAGGGCAGCAAGAACCATATTCAAATCCCAAGGGGGAACAGGATGAGATAAAGGAGGCCTCAGGAGCTAAGCCCCTTTAAGGAAAGCCTTACAAAGTTTGAGAGACATCAATGAAGGTTCAAATGAAGCATGAAAATTAGAAATGGCCGCTAGTTGAACCTTAATGGTAGAAACCGAAGAGCCCGACTGAAAAAGAGAGGCCAGAAAATTCAGAACCTCCGAAACTGGTGCAGTGAGAGGATCTATACCCAGTTCTTGAGCCCAGAAAGCAAACCTTTTCCATTTACTGGAATAAAGTTTGACGGTGGAAGGTTTATGAGAAGAAGACAGTATGTGGACCACGTCCGGGGAAAGAGTATTGTCTCGGACTAAGGATGGAAGTGGAGTAACCATGCTGCCAACTTCAGGGACCTGAGAGACGGATGAAGCAGTCCTGACTGATGAGTCAACAGGTCTGGCACCGGATCCAGAAACCATGGACCTTCTATCGCATGCCTCTGTAGGAAAGGAAACCAAACTTGACGAGGCCAATGCGGGGCAATCAAAATCATCTCGCTCTCCATGTAAATGGCCTTCTGTATCACCCTCGGTAAGAGGGGGAACGGAGGGAAGGCGTAGAGAAGACCGGGGGGCCAAATGTGAGTCAGAGCGTCCCTGGGAGTCTGTCCCTGAGAAGGGAACAGTGTGAAGAACTCTCTGCATTTCGCATTGTGAGGCCTGGCAAACAAATCGCAGCAAGGATGACCCCATCTGTCGAAGATTTTCGCAGCTATACCCTGGTTGAGGGACCATTCGTGGGGTAAAAGAATGGTCCTGCTTAATCTGTCCGCAATCACATTGGACTTCCCCGGTATGTGCGTTGCCATTAGAAAGCGGTTGGTAGCTACCGCCCAGTGCCAAAGTCTCATGGCTTCTCTGCATAGTGGGTAAGACCCGGTTCCACCTTGCTTGTTTATGTACCATACCACCGACATGTTGTCGGATAGGATAGCAATCGGGCCCTGTGGGAGAGCGTGATGGAGAGCTTGGAGTACCAGTAGTACCGCTCTCATCTCCAGGACATTGATATGCAAATTCGTTTCCTGGATCTGCCATGTGCCTTGGACCGACCTGTCCAGGTAATGACCCCCCCACCCTACCTGGGAGGCGTCCGTAGTCACAGTGGCAACGGGACGTTGTGGTATAAAGGGTCGCCTCTGGTCGAGATTTGATTGGAGAAGCCACCAATGCAGATCTCGACGGCAACTTTCCGTGATTATGATTAAGTGGTTCAAGGGAAGTTCCTGATAAGACCATTGAACTGACAGTAGCCATTGTAAAATTCGCATATGAAGTCTGGCCAAGGGAACCAAGAGTATGGTCGACGCCATCGAGCCCAACAGTTGTAGGATCCGATGGGCCGGGGCTCTTTGTAGAGGGAGACAGGATTTGACCTGATCTTGTAACACCTGAATTCTTGCTGCCGGTAAAAAGGCGCGCATTCTTTGTGTGTCTAAGTCTGCGCCTATGAAAGTAATACGCTGAGATGGCTGAAGTACAGATTTTTGCAAATTGAACGTGATCCCCAAAAAACGGCCCAAGGTGAACATGGCTGAGTGCTTGGAGTAGTAGATGCTCGGAGGTGGCAGTTAAGGAGCCAGTCGTCTAGATAAGGAAACACCTGGAATCCCAAACTTCTCAGGTGAGCAGTTACCACTGCCAGACACTTGGTGAACACCCTGGGGGCTGTGGTGAGACCAAAGGGCAGTGCTCGGAATTGAAAATGACTGACTCCGAGGCGGAAGCGTAAATGTCTCCTGGACTCTTGAGCTATGGGAATGTGATAGTAAGCATCCTGGAGATCTATGGAGCACATCCATGCATCTTTTTCCAGCAAAGGAAGAATAGATTGAAGAGTGACCATTCGGAATTTGGACTTCTTCACGAAACGATTCAATGAACTGAGGTCCAAAATGGACCTGAAGTCCCCTGTCTTTTTTGGTACCAAAAATAATTTTGAGTAAGTTCCTGATCCGATCTGGTCGATGGGGACAGGCTGGATGGCTCTTTTTCTTAGCAGCTTTGAAACCTCTAATGCTGCTTGATCCCGCTGACTGGGTGGTACGTCCGGGATTTCCCTTAAAGAAAGGGGGGGTTTGTTGACGGGGATGATATATCCTCCGGTAATAATGCGAAGCACCCACTGATCGCTTGTTATGGATTCCCAAGCTTGTGGGTGCGCCAGCGACCCCGACTGGCTCGAGTTGCACAGTCGGGCAACAACTCAGGATCGCTGGTTGTATGAAGAACCACGAAAGGAATCGCGGTCTCCAGAGTTACGGGGGCCTCTGCCACCTCTGGGGCGGCGTCTTCCAAAATCCCCCCCCCTCTGCCTCTGGAGGGGGAATCACTGGGTGGAGTAGGGAAAGACTTCTGAGATTTTTTAAACCACATTTTCCCTCCTCTCCCAGCCTTGGGGTAAGGCCTTGAAGGAGCGGAAAATCGGGCCCCAACGGCAGTCAAAGTCTTGCCCTCCTGCTCGCACCTAGTTAGTGTGTCCTTCACCTTGGGTCCAAACAAAGATGACCCATCAAAGGGGGCGTCGGCGAAGGAAGACTTGAAAGCCTCCGTGAACAAACACAAGCGTAACCAGGCTGGTCTCCTGAGGGCAACGCCTGTTCCCGCTGCTCTACTCGCCCCTTCCGCCGCATATGATATGAGCCTCATGGACGAGTTGACAATAGAAAAGAGGGTAGTCATCTGTGCGCCAACCGTCGGGGCCAGCGCCGCAGGTAGATTACCAACAAGAGAGTCATTTAGCTCTTTGAGAAGATCTCTTTGGAGCCTCGTAAAATGACACAAGTAGTTCAGCGACCGTAAGGTAAAGGCCGCTGAGGACAGGGTACGCTTCCCGTACCTATCCATACTCCTAGAGTCCTTATTAGGAGGATGAATAGACGTCGAAGCCTCTGCCACGTCCTGCTGTGTGGCAGAAGCCACCACCAAAGCATCTACAGGCACACCCTTTGTGAGAAACTCCTTCTGGGGGGGCTGACAAAAATTTATTGGGCCTCGCAGGCACAGGTTCCACAGAATCAGGGTGTTCCCACACCCTTCGAGAAACCAAATCAAGGAGTTCATCGAAGGGTGGGGACACCCAGGAGGCGGAAGGCTGGGCCCCAAAGGCCTTGAGGAAGACTGACTCCTCAGCTGAAGGGGTTTTGGCTTGCCAGTCACCTCTCTGTCTCAGAATCTCCAAGATATCTGAGAAGGAGATATCATCCGAAGATGATTTGGGGGACCCTTCTGCGTCATCAAGGTCAGTATCCGATGTAATAGACTCATCTTGGGAGTCTACGTGTTTCCTCTTACACAATTTCTTCCGTGGGGGTTCGTCCGAAGCAGTTTCGGACGGACCACCAGGAAGAAGGGAACCTCCGATGGGGGTATCCTCAGGCCCTGGGGCCCCGCTGCCGGGGGGCTGTAACACAACAGAGGCACCAGTCTCCAAATCTAGGGACGGTGAGGTAGAAACTTGTTGAACCGGCAAAGGCATGGCCAGCGCGCTCCTCATGGCCTCAAAGGCCGGACCTCCAGAATCCAAAGAGGTCACTGGTCTAGAGGCCACGATGGCACTGGGAATTCCAGCAGCCGATGCTCCGAGAGGAAGACTAGGCACCGAAACACCCAATCCCAAAGTATTCCCCTCGGGCCCGGCTGAAGAGGTCGCAGTACCAAACCCTGAACCGGAGAACAGGGTAGGAAGCACAGTCGGAGTCGAGAGGCCTGTAAGGGGTCTCTGCTCCGACCGTATGGCTCCACATTGCTCCACCACCACCGGCTCCAACGGCTCCGAAGAGGTTGGAGGAGGAATCAAATGTGTTGGAGGGGATCGGCTCAAGCAAACTGTGCTGGAGCCGAGACCATTTTAGTAAACACTGGAGACTGGAATAGCCTCTGTAAAACCATATCCAGGTCCGAATCTGACAGTCTCGAGGATTTAGAGGAAGTAGACACTCGAGAAGACTTTCTTCTCGGCTCCGAGAGAGAAGGAGACCGGCTCGACACGGCTCCAAAACTATCGGCGCCGACTCCACCACATCATGGACCACCATCGGCACCGAAGGAGCCTTCTTCGAGCCGAGGGGAAGAGTCTGAGCTGCACACTTCCACCGCCCGAAGCCATTGGAACCGATGGAGGTGATTCACCTCTCGATACTCCAACTTGAGGCTCCGAAGGCAATGGAGCCGAAGTAGGAGGTATCGAGGCAGACCCTTCGACCCTCGGCCCCGAAGTCAGTGGAGCCGAGGAAGAAGGTCAATTTTGTCTTTTTAGAAATCGGCTCCGACGGACTTGTCGGTGCCGACGATCTTTTCTTTTTGGAAGCAACAGGAGGATTTAAGGCTTCCTCAAAAGAAGGTTTGATAAGCCCTTTCAATATCAGCTTGTTCTTACGTTCTTGAAGAACTCTAGCAGAAAAAGCATGACATGCGCTACAAGTCTCTTGCAGATGTTTCGGCCCCAAACAATAAACACAGATTGAATGGCTGTCTGTTATGGACATTTTATAACTGCACCGAGTGCATTTTTTAAAACCTGACTTTTGTTCTTTAGACATAGTACAGGCCCTACAACAAGTATGACTTTACCACAAAAAGTAAGCACTATAACAAAAAAGCGCCAACTGAAAAGCGCGAGACACACTGGCGCGAGAATTTTACCTCACAAACAAAACAAGTCCAACAGCCCAAAGCCCTCTAATTTAAACGGACTTGGCCCGAAAAACAATTAACCACAAAGGGAAATTAAAATTAAATAGTACACAAGGGTAGGGCAAAGGCCCTCTAACTTAAACGGGCCTTGCCCGACTGAAAAAAATAAAGTACCAGAAGACACTCAAGCACTCAAAAGTCACAAATAGTATAAAGAATAGCTGTTAAAACAGCTGTTTGGTTAATATATGACAAAAACCCCAAGGTCAAAGACCAATAAAGGTAAAAAGAACCACTTAGCTCCAGCCAAGTCGAGACCACGTCCAGCTTGTAAAATGGCAAACGAGATCTGGGGAAGCAGGTGTAGTGCATCCTGGGATAGGGAGTAGCCCAGCCAATGAGAGACTTCGTGCTAGTGTATTAGTTGCCGAGTCGGAGCCGATGGATCGGCTCCGAACCCATCTGTCATGAATGTAGGCGAGATAGGATCCCATTACATCAAACTTTAGCCCATTCTTAAAAAAAAAAATAATGGGTAGGTTTAACCACCTTTTCAGTACAATTAAAAACAGTAAAACCATTCCACCTGAGCATTTTACCTCCAAATGTCTCAATTACCGCATCCCCAACTAATATTTGTTCCTATGGTTCTCTTCCTCCACCGTTTCTATCCCTTGTACTGTTGGCCCCTCGTTGGAATTGTGGTACAAAAATTGTACTGACAAGGTTTAATTACCTATCCTTTTGGACACCCAAGTAATTGGGTTAGGTACACAGCTGAACTAGATGGATGTTTCCTGGCCATGTCCTATTGCTGCTTTCGCTGTAGTTTCAACGTTTTGAGTGTTGCGTATGTTAAATGAAGCATAAAGTCTGTAAATGTTCTCTATTCTATGGCCATTCCTCTACTCTTACTCTGTCTTGCTTTCACATCTATTGTGCACGTATGTACTTGTAGTTCTTGTTGCACAGAGAATGTGAGTACAGTATGACCCTGTGTATTGTTTTTGCTTTGGGTGTTATGACATGTCTTGCATTTTGTTTTCTAATTTATAATAGTAGGTTATTGGGATGAGGAAGTTGGTCTTGTTATATTTTCTCAGTCAGTATTTCACATTTTTATATTTTTATAGGCTATATTCCACATCATTTTAGTGCACTTATATTTTTTAGGGTTAATATTCCTTTTTTTGTATAAGGGTTGTGTTGTGTTTTTAGGGATTAGTTTGGACTACATGTCTTTTAATTTACTGGGATTTTACCTTAATTGATTAATGAGCTACCAATTAAGAGTTAGGTGTTGGAGTTTTACTATAAATTCTTGTATGTAAGCATGGTTGGAATTTCTGAAGATGTCATTATTTGTAAAGGATGAAAGCGCTTAAATTTGTATTTTTTTGGTAATAAAGCTTTTCTGAGTTATCAGGCTGAAGTCTATTGGTGCTGCAGGTCGACTACCACATAGGCTTTTTTAGTTATTTTTTGCCAACAGTATTGCTGTGCTTTTATGTTTGTTGTTTTTGGCTCACAGCATTTAGGGTCTTCCTGTAGTCCAGTGTGTTACTGATTGTTGGTTGGAAAGTGGTCCTACCAAAAGGAGGATTATTGGGTGCCCATACTCAGCGTTTTCTTTTATTAGAATTGTGGCAGAACTTACTGAAGCGTGTTCTTTGTTTCAGTGCAACGCTGCTCCGGCTTTGACAACAGGCTGCTATATGTCTAATTCCGATGAGGAAGGCAATCTTTCCCAGCTCATTGGTTTGCTTTTCCAACAAGTATCCCAGATTCAGTCCTCTCTGGACAAACTACCATTCCCAAACACCCTAGAGATGAACTCTCAACGGAGTGGTTCTTTTGAACCCAGAAGTCAACAATGATGTGGTGAAACGCAAAGGACTAGCGTTTTAATAAGTATTTGTGTCTAATACAAACCAGGCAAGGGAAAGTGCAGCTGTGCAGGCAACTCACCATAATTAAATGTCTGATCACTGCTGCCATCATAACCATGAGGGACTTTGTGAGAGAGTCCAATGTTCGATTTGGCTTTCAAAACAGAGCCCCCTTCCACCTTAGCAAGGCTGACATCACTTTATCTTCATGTCCCCCATGTAAATGCACCACCTGTTCAAATCAACTTTAGTTCCTTCTTAATCCTACTAAGCGCATAGCACAGAGATTCTCAGGGACAGGGTCAAAGAACAGAGCGGATCACTGCTGCAATCGTAACCCATGGAAGACTCCTAGAGCTGACAGGTGGCTGACCTACTGCTACGAGGAGAGGTGCACCATGCCCTTCAAAGCAGCAGAGGTCATCTTGGCCTTCGCCCTGGAACTTTTGCCAAGCCAAAAGTATTCTGAAGAGCTGTCACAGGGCTATGCAGCTGCCTCTAAAGTGTCCTTGGCACCAAACAATTTGAGAAAGACAGTTGTAGTTGCTTCTTCTTTGCAGAATAAGGATTCAAATCATCTTGCAAAGTTCTGCCATGATTTTTTTTTTTTTTAAAACAAACATTAATACAACTTGCTATCCAGTTGAAAATTGTCCATTTTATCACAGAAAGGAATTTTCTATACAAAGGACACAACCAACTTGTACTTCTGCTATCCTTTGCCCTATTAACGTAGTGCTTCGATTGTCAGAGCACAAGATTCCTCTCGCACTCAGTCCAAGGAAAAAATAGGCAAGACTAACAGCTTGATTTGCAGCCACTTCCATAACAACCTTTGGGATTGAAGGGTAGCTGGCACCTAGGATTACATTCTTTTTTATGGGACATCAAGTAGGTCTCCTTTAACATCAAGGCCTGAAGTTCTAAAGTCTTCTAGCTGAAGTAACTGCAAAGAGTATGGTTTTCCTGGATGGATATACATGTGGTTTTCTGGGACATACTGGACTATTTCCAGGCCTGTATTGTCCACACAAGTAACAGAAATATCCTTCTTGCTGTTTCTGTACCAAGACTGTAATTTTGTCTGTAATGACATTCCAAGTACCTGGCACCCACACTTCTTGAAAGTTTTGTGGGTCTCAATGAAAGCCACCATCTCCTTTAGGTTTATGAGAGTCATCTGCTTTCCTTGTGGTCCACGTGCCATGTACTTTGATCACAGATGCCTCAGACTCGTATTAAGGTGTCCATACTGGGAATCTCAGTGTGGATGCAGGAAGTCTGTCTGGAGGGCATGCCTCCCTTTTTTCATGTAGCTTTGCATCCACCATCTCAGATCACTTGTTGATGCAGAGTAGGTCTGGGATGTTACACTTAACCAAATGATTACAGATTGCCGATTCTAGGAGTTCCTTATGAATCACTAAAATGACTGGCTAGCATATGCATTTGTGCCATGTCCTGGAAAAGGCAGTCAGGTAAACTATCCTATGAAGGCAGATCTTGCCTGCACTGGATTCCGAGGTCATAACAAAATCATCATCCCTGCAGAGCACCAACTGGGCATCTCCTTGTTGTCACAGAAGCCCAGTCAGCCAGTTGAGACAATTCAGGGTATACTACAGTGCCCTCCGCATCCCCTCCTAGGACTGGATCCGAATCAGGAAATTATCAATGCAAGGGCAAGTGTGGATGCCCTTGATCCTGCTGTGCACTTTTACTGGGGCTATATGTTCTGTAAGTGCTCTTGGCAAAACAGCTAAAACCAAGGCCATAAACTGGGAGCAAAAGTCCCACACCACAAAACTTCACATACTACTACTGCCCTTGAAAATTATTGGTATATGTAGGAAGGCATCTCTGATGATTAGTGCAATCAGGAGTGCCTGGCAGCCTAGGGGTACAAGTATACCTAGATTGGTTAGCATCATCAACTTTGGATTTTTTTTTTTTAGGAACTTGTTTAAGCATTAGCAAGTCAAGAATAGATCACCAGAAGCCACTTTTTTTGCTATGAGAGGAGAATGGGCCAAGGGCACCAACAAGCCTCTCTATCATTCTGATGCAATTTACTTACGAGTGCCCTTCTTATCCTTAAGTTGTTTAATCTCTCCCCTCTCTGTGGGGATTAGGCTGTCAGAAAGGGTAGTGTACATTATGGGCGAGAATGGAATTGTGGAATGTGTTTCACAGACTTCATGGTCTTCACTTTATCCACCAGTTTTTTGAAAACATAAGACGATCACAACGCAGCTCCATATATTGTGCAGCACTTAGGAGATGCACCTTCACATCCTTGGATAAGTAATAGACCCTCAGCAAAAAATGCCTCCTAATGACAGTCTCCCCCTAAAAAAACAGCAGCACCTGATGGCCTACCCACAGCATTATGCCTCTCCAACTACAAATCAATTTGTATTTGGTTAAGGAGAGAGTTTAACTTTCCATCCTGTATTTACCAGTAAACATCCTGTTCAATGACAGGTTCCTTTTATTTCAGAATTTGGACTTTCAGTGCCTATATCTTGGTAGGGGCGGGGGGGGGGGGGGGACAGAGCTTTAGGAACCTGAAGGAAGGATGCCCCCAAGTTCTCAGCTGCTGCCTGCCCCTCCCAGCAACAAATACTCAACAAATGTAGAATCATCATCCCCAGCTTGACAATGAAATGATGCCATGAGACTGGCACCTACATGGCGATACTGCATGCTGAAATGACTCCTCTAATTTAATATGGAATGTGCTAGAAAGAACAATATCATATTGGCCTCAAAGGGTGCATCACTGACCTCAGCAACTGCAAGCAAAAGGGCTAGGGGCTGCTTCAATGTGTCTGCAAAATTGACCGTCTCTCAGAGCCCCAAGTGAGCTCTCTAGTTCAAATGTTTCCTTAGACTTTCTCCTTTGGCCTCAATTTACCAGTTTCCTGCTTTTGTGGAGGAGACGTCCGTGCTACAAATCTGCAGCTATGGAATGTTTGCCTAACGACTGCAAGCTTCCATCTAGTCAAACACACCTCCAGCATTTTCTTAAAGGAAAAATTTATCCTCTCCCATTTAATTCAATGCTTAGGTTGCTTTTTTCCCTACGATATGGTTCCAGTATCATGTAGGTACTAGAAACCTGCTTGTACTTCATAAAAAACTTTCCCTCTGATTACAAGGCAAGGAAATGAAAGCCCATCTGCATTTTCAAGCTCAATTTCTCACATACTTTGTAGACTACATAACAGACACAGAAATCTGTAGTTTACCCTGTGAAGTACTGCTGCCAGTCGTAGACTGGCAATTAATCCAGCTATTAAAAAAATAAATACACATTAACCTGTGAGATTATTTTACACTGTCTTTATGGCAGAGAGAAGAACTTGACACCGATTAAAACCTGCTTCCTGTGAAGCCATGTCTTTTATAACAAAAGACAGAAATTAGATCATTTAGGCATTTAAAGGCAGTTGTCACCACTTCTGAGAAACTTACATAAGCAGCATCAATGTACTAAAACACTAAGCTTTCAGTACTGGTTATTTATACTCCCTCATATGCTACGACGACTTAAATGTAGTATCAAAGATTTCTGTAACATTTAGAGAAAAATCAGAAAATAATTTTTTCTTGTAAAGTTAAGTATCAACACATTTACTATTTTCAACCCCCCCCCCCCCCCCCAGAATAGGATAGAACTGCCCAAATCAGGACTGCTCTGCAGAAGGAAAGACAGGTGACAGGCTTATCAACTAGGTGTACTGATAAAGTTTATAAAAAGGTCTTTTATGCTTTTTTGTGGCATCCTTCCAGAGATGGATGTAAATCTGAGACACAGATCAATGATAAGAGATGCCCACTGAGAGTCAACCATTACCAATTGCATTGTTCCCCTTAACATTAGTAACTGTCAGCTACATGACACAGCAAGGATCATTTACTGCAGTGAGAGTCTTCACACCTCAGGATGTGTTTTAGTTCTAAAGGAATTGACAGGCCTTCTCCAAAAGAATCCCTTCACAATTTAACTACTTTCATAGAACATGTTCCGACGGACACAAATGAGGCTTCACTCAAGGAAATATAGAAGCAGTTCTGTTATGGAAGGTGTGTTAGAGGACTGTGCTTCACACTCCTGCCTTTCTATTCTAATGGTATAAAGAAAACACCACTTCCTTATATCTAGCATGACTTGTATAAACAGGACTTGAAATGTATTCTGGGAAGAAGGAATAAAAAACAAACCAGATTATTTACCGTGGCAGGTGCCATCAACCACCATTTTGTGGAAAATGCATTAAAACTGTAAAAGCACCTGGAGTGATTCTGAGCCATTAAAAAGCTAAGAAAATAGACACAAAAAAGTTTTTTTTTTTGAGTTCTAAGGTGGAGTTTTCCATTAACAGGTTTAGGAAGGAAGCCCTGGCAAGTCAAATGATCAATATCATTGTACTCATGACGTAGGCAGAAGAAACAATGGTCTTGGGAAGTCCTTGTGAGTACTTTGGCACACACCTGTTCCTCTTCTCCAAGCTGGACATGCCCTACACCTCTAAATACCTCTAAATAGGCCACTCACTACCCAGGCATCTTAAACACCACAAAATACAGAAGAAGTTTCCTCAACAGGGTACTTAACTGCTCACTCTTCAGATGCAGGCCTGGACTGACAGACCGAGACAGTTTCCTGCATCATTCCTTGACATACTAATACCCTCCCCCCCCCCCCCAAATGCAGTGATTAACAGGCATAAAAGGGGTTAAGAAAAATCTAAATACACTTATAAAAGCCGCAGTTTCAAAAGATCCGAAACCCTGTTTTGAAGCTGTAAAGAATCTCCCAATCTTCTAGTGTGCTCACAAGAATAACTATTTACAACTCTTTTTGAAAGAGTTTTACTGCAACAGTACTTTGAATTAAAAAAAATGATGTCCAAGAAAGGACTGGCTTGAATAAAATCAAAAAGATTGGTTAAAGCCCCCACACCACAGTATTTAGTACTGAAGAACTGCAGCCATTACTGTCACAAAAGTGTCCCTCAGAACCAAACACCTAAATACTACTGAAAAGACAAGATACTGCCACTGGATGCCTGATGTTCCACAGAAGTGTAGTGAGGCAATGACTAAACAATTGAGTCAATCACCAAGTCCAGCAAATTCTGGAAGCAACGATCCCCTGAATTATGCATATCCTTAATTCAAAGGGCCTGCAATTTACAATCCATTTGAAAGGATTAATTTTGTGGTTTCTCAAAATGATCTTTAGCTGAAATAGCAAAGTCAATCACACAGGTAGGTGGCTTCCGAAAAATTATGCTCCTTTATAAAATCACCTCAACCATTACTCAATAAAAAAAAAAAAGCTTGCCTTGAAAGCAAAGCCTCTCACTCAACCTACACGGCTGCTTCCTTTATGAGTATCAGGTCACCCTGCCATATCAACAATACACTCATAGTTACAATAATGCAGGCTTAGGTTCAATACTATACATGGCTCACAGGCTGGAGAGTTGGATGTGCAGATAAAATGAGCAGACACTTCCAAGCTACAGGCAAGAACATCTTGGTTCTAATGAATGACCCAACTCAAATGAAGTGCCAGTAATTTGCTCACCAGAATCTTAAATTTGAACTTGAGCTTAGCAGAGAAACACAGCTGGATAAAATATGATGGAGCATCCAGATGATAATGGTATTTTTGATGGTCTCAAAGAACATAGCTCTACAGTTGGTGATGCACCTTGGAATCTTGGACTAAAGAAGGGGGCAGACAACAGCTTAACAGTGCACTCAGCGTGGAGAACAAAATTTCATACCCTGTCAGACATCAGCCAAGGAAAATGTGATAAACAAGCATGTCAGTATCAGGTACATCACAGGCAAGTATGAAAGGCAAGCAGCAAAAACTGAGGCTGCTGCCTCAGAGAACCCATGCAAACTGAAAATAAAGTTCAGTTAAAAGTGTGCGTGTGTACTTTCTATGTTCCCAATAGAAAAGTTTACTGTGAGTCTAGAAGGGTTTACATGAAAGTTATGTACTTACCATAAGTGTGGTCTTGTTTTTGTCCGGTTAAACCTTTGGGTTAACTGGTCTGACCTTTATGCTTTTTCAGAAGTTTGGATCCAGGGCTCGGACTCCTCCCCTATGCATAATTTCCTCAGTTTCTCCAGAGTATCTCAGAGTTTGCCTGCTAGTTATCCCACAAAAACTCTATGCAACCCACTTGACATAATGGTCAACAATGATGAAACTGTGAACAGAGGCTTTCCAAAGCCAAGGCCCCTGGTCAGATCCAACTGCTCGACTTTAGTTTAGAATGACTTTAGGATGGAAGGAAGGAAGGATACTGAACAGGAGGAAAACAAAACAACACAATCAAGCATTACGGTAAGAGCATAGCTTCCACATCAGATGTCTGTTTTTTTCCCCAATTCAACCTTGGGGACAAATTCCCAAGCTACTGAAACACCTGGGAGTAGTCAAGGAAGAATATTACTGAGAATGGTAGAGCCAAAGGATGTACAGGATCTAGAAACTTGTAGTGTGACACAAAAGTGTGAACAGCAGACCAAAGTAGCTGCAGCACAAATCTCATCAATAAAAAACCTACCTGTAAGAGCATTAGAAGCAGCTACTGCCCTGGTAGAATGAGCCTTTGGTTTGCCATGCAAGGTCAGTCCTAATTTTTCAGACAAATTATACAGTCAGAAAGCCACCTGGATAGAGTTAGCTAAGAAATTTTATTACCAAATTAGCTTTGAAAGCAAAGAAGAGCCGATGAAATTTTCCAACATCCTTTGTCTTATGCAAATAAAATCAGTGTTGCCTATGAACATCTAACAAACACAAACTATATTTCCCTTTGTAGGAAAACCTTGGGGGAAATACTGACAGATTGATTAAGGTATGTTTCAAAAGCCATCTATGCTAGAAAATGTGGATTTGTTCTCAAAGATGCCCTGTACTTTTGTAACGCCAGATATGGAGGTTCACATGATGAAGCTTGTAAACTCTGAAATTCTCTTTGTGGATGCAACAGCCACCAAAAGCAGCACCTTCCAAGACAGAAATTTTAGATACATCATAAATGCTAGCTGAAACGGAGCTTTTGTTAAAGTCTAAAGCATGATAGTAATATCCCATGGAAGAACCGGATCCTTAACTGAGGGTCTTAGAAAGTTCCTTTCAGAAAAGACTTGGAAATCTTCAGGGAAACAATAGAAGTTTGGTGCTGCCCTATGTGAAATGTAGGGATGGCCACTAACCATCTTGACAGTGTGGAAGCTATATTCCTTGTGAAACAACTCTGACAAAAGAAATGTTTTAAAAATCGATGGAAAAGTGTCTGAAGAAGGGTCCAAACCTCTGGAGGAAACCCATATGGCAAACATTTCCACTTACAGGAGACAGCTTCTTTTCAGAAGCCAAATACTAGGAAAGTTAAAAGATCTGAATAACTGGGGCAGACAGCCCAGCATCCCTGACCAACAATAAAACTGGAGAAACCATGCAGTTGAAGATATGGACAGGGGTCCAACACCCAGGTCGGGTGTACTACATGAAACCAGAGAGAGAGAGGAGCCAAACTTGCAGGGGCCAAAAAAGTGATAAAATGAGGATTACTTTGACCTTAGACCAACTGGCTTTCTGCAGAAGCTCTGTAATCAAAAGGAAGCTGGGGAAAGGTGTAAAGGCCCAGGGCCCAGATATGGACTGCAGCATCCCTCGGTGCCTGTCCCTGTGGAGGGATCAGAACAAATTGCTGCACTTGCTCAGGTACAAAGCAAAGAGATTGCAGCAAGGTTGGCCTAGGTGACTTAAAACTTGCATCACCTAACTGGAGGACCACAAGTGGGGTAGAAGAATAGATCTGCTCAGTTTGTCCACTACAACACCGAAATCCCCAGTATGTGTATTGCAATTAAAAAAAAAAAATGAGAGAGATGGGAAAATATTGCCCAAATGCCACACTATAATGACCTCTCAGTACAGTAGGTAAAAACTGCTTGCCACTGCTTGTTAACTATACCAGAATACAGCCCTGTTTTCCATCTGGAGAGAGATGGAATCCTCGGGTAGGGTGTTCTAAAAGGCCTGCCCTCATCTCCAAGACTGGCCTCTGTTGTCAACATATAACAGAGCAGTCTTCCCTTCAAAATGTCCATCCCTACCCTGGAAGGGAAGCACCAGTGGTTACTATGGCCATCGGGGAAAGTGGGAAGAATGGTCAACCCCATGATATTATGGGGGAGATCAACCACCAACTGATAAGTTCCCTGCAATTTGGATGGGTGCATAAAGTGGGGGTTGAGAAATTAGTAACCATTGCGAATTACAAATCAACCAATCTCAACCTATACACACCCACCCCCAACAACCAAGAACAAGTATCCACTGCAGGGATCTCATGTAGTACCTTGCTTGTGGAACTAGAGCGACTGACGCAGCCATCAAACCAAACAACTGAAGGACAAGGATGGTGAAAGACCTCTGAAGCCACCTGATGCAGTGGGTATTGTGGATTGCAGCAGTTTGGCTATTTAAGAAACCATATTCAGGTGACATCTGATAAACCCTATCTGTTGCACTGATGTTAGCAGATTCTTGGTAAGAGTGACTGCGATTCCCAGCTGCGGGACAAGGTGGAGCAAGAAGTCCCTGGACTGAACTAGTATATCCTTGTTTGGTGCAGTAAGGAGCCAATCACCTAAATATAGGAAGACCTGGGACCTGTTATAATGAGATATGCTGCTGTCAGTGCCATGTATTTGTTGAAACACCCTGACGGCTGTGGTGAGACCAAAGGGCAGTGCTCTTATTGAATGTAAGAGAGTCCCAGACAGAAACGGAGAAATCTCCTAGACTGCTTTGCAATCTTGATATGACTGGATGCGCTTCTTAGATCACCAGTATATACACAATCATCCTTCCTCAAAAGAGGTAGAAAGGGCTCTGCACAGACCATCCGGAATTTTTCTGTTTCATGAACTGACCAAGGTGGATAAGGTCCAGAAAGGGCCGTAGGTCCTCAGTTTTCCTCAGAACTAAAAAACTTGACTAAACTCAAAAAATCTTAGTCTAGAGGGACCTACTGGATGATTCTTCTAGCAGTTTACCTCTTATGTAGCTAGTTCCATCAGATTGGGTAGAACATTTGAAAATTTTCTTCTTTTTTGAGGAGGGGAAACAAAGGGAATAACATAGCCTTTGGCGATTATCCTTTGCCCCCCCCCCATGAATATCAAGCGACAGCCTGCCAGGCTTGAGAGTGCAGTGATAGCTGGCCCTCAACTGCTTCTCAAATAGGGCTCTTGTCAAAGGATTGCAAAACCTAGATTGTGCTGTCCACATCTGCTTAGAGTGATATCCATTATAACTATTCCCCCCCTCTGCTGGGGGGATGGTGGCGTCTGTCCACTGCAGCATCCTGACAAAAACCCTGAGATTTTTGGAACCAAACCCCTCCCTTGTTCCATGAGGTCCTTTGTGGGTAGAAAACTGGATTCTGACCGGAGTCTTTCATGGTATATGTTCCTTTCACTGTTAGCCAGAACAGAGTGAAATCGTCAGAAAGGGAATGAATGAAGGACATCTTGAAGCCTTCTACAAAGTCACAAAGGTGAATCCAGGCCTGTCAGCACATAGTTTGGCCAGGGTAGTGGGCACCAGCATAGCTATCAGCAGAGTTAGAAAGTAGACACATGGATACATTAGGCACTGACTGTAGAGTGCACAAACAGTACTCTACCGATTTCTGGATGTTCATATGGAAATTACCAGATGGAGACTTTGTCTGTTCTTTGATCAAGTCCCTCTGAAACGGTCATGAGTTGGGCAGTTCAGCACTTCCACCGCAAAAGTCGCTTAAGCATGTGTTAATGACAATCTGTCCAGAGCCCTGAACTCTTAGGGGGCAGGACAGACATGCTTTCCTTAGCTCCTTCTTGGTGGCTGCCACCACAATCATAGTATCTACTGGGGAACCCTTACTCAAGTGAGACCTAGTTCTGGGGGCTACTAAAATGTTGACTAGTTTACATGGTAAAGATTCCACCATATCAGGTGCCTTCCATACCTACTGAGAAACCGTGTACAAGTTCATCAGCAAGTAGAACCATCCAGGGGGAAGAACAGCCAGGCCCAAACACATTCAGGAACACAAGACTCATTTGGAAGAGGGAGCATTGGAGGACCAACCCCTTTACAGTTTCATAAAATTATATAATATCTTCAAAGGAGATTTCCTCAAGATGGAATTGTGGGGAACCCTCACTCTCAAAGTCTGCTTCTTCAGTGAGTGATTCTAGTGAAGAGTCCAAGTGTCTTCTCTTACAACTCAATTTTCTCGTAACCTCCTCCCTTATGGCACTTCTGGTAAAGATTCAAAAGCAGATGTGGGTCTTGCGGGGTGAAAACCCTCAAGGATGAAAAAGACAGACTGTCCCTGTCAATCAGGACGATAGACTGAATACGGAAACCAACTTTGATAAAGGTCAGGACAGAACAGAGTGGTAAAGTTCTCCTCTCTTGACTTGGAGAGAACACATTCAAAATGTCTTTAAAGCAGACACTGCAATTGGCGCTGTGGAAGTATGCCCCTCAATGCCAACCCACCTCAGAGGCAGACAACAATGCCAAGTTAGAGAACAAAGACACCAAGGGGAAGGAACAGCTCTAAAAGCTTTGGAGTTGAGACAACCCCAGAGCCTGGCACTGGCATCTCTGCTCCTAAACTCATCCTGATCAAACAATACTGGAGTTGAGAGCAAGGCAAACCAAAATTGAAAAGATAATCAGCCCTAATGTAGGTGATGTACTGGGAAGACTCATCTATGGGCTTTGGATCAGCCAGCCAGAGCAGAGCACATCAATGTGAGGGGTATCTGGGGCTGTAACCATGGTGAGCAATGAGGTTGGCACCAGGATGACCCCAGCTGGATTAGAGTCTAAAGGAGCTTCCACAACATCTTGTTGGCATCTGCTTCCAAAAGACTACCTGATGAATGAAGGACCTTGAAAGACGAAACCACAGAGTTGGTGGTAGAGAAGTACACTCCCCTTGAAGGAAAGGAGAATGAAGCTTTGGATTCACCAGCTCCGGTGAGAAGCATGCAGGGGAGAAGGGGGGGGGGGGGGACTGGACCTGATATGATCCAAACGCCTCATTGCCTTGGGTGTCGGGCTTGACTGCTCTAGGGGATCTAGCCAACTTTTCCTAGATTTTTTTCCCCCCTCTCCTCTTTTTCCTTCTCTCTCTCTTTGCTCTGCTCTTTTGGTTTCTCTCTCTCCTTTTCTTTGGATAACATTGCTTTCTCTATCTTCTTGGAAGACGTTTCTGTGGTAGAAGGTGTGGAACTCCCTGCTTGAGCAGGAAAAGGGCCCTTTAGTATGACTTTTGTCTTCTTGCTGCTACAGCAATCTGGCCCCAAAAGAGGCTCATGCTTCACAATATGTGTTCAGGTGGGTGACCTCTGAGCAATGAATGAACAAAGTGTGGGGGTCCTGTGGCCAAAGATAGAACAGTTTTTGAAACTAGCTGCCTCGCCCATCATACTGAAAGGAAAAAGAAGCAACTATGAATAAAACACTCAAGTCCTTTGTAACACCAATAACCTCAACAATAAACTGCAATGAACCAGCAATAGCAAAACATTATCCATCACAAAAAAGGCAGACTTAAGAAAAAAAGAATTTCCTAACTGTATGTTTTCTCAGAGACAACTTATTTTCTCATGGGAAGGAAACTAGACCAAAAAAGTCAACTAGTTGAGAAATACATAAGGATTTTGACAAAACAAGTAAAGGAGCACTTATGATCAAAAAGTCAGAGCCCTCAAACTCCACATGCTACTGGATCAAGCTACAAATGGAGATTTGAAGTACACTGGGGAATTGCGTGAATTATCTATTCTAACTATTATATAAGGGTGGAAATTCACATGACCTCTCAAACTATAGGCCCATCTCTATACGCTCTCATTTATCACAAATTAAAAAAAAATGCATTCAGACTCCATTTCGGACATATCTCTCTGAAAATCTACTCGCCCCCACTCAACATGGCTTTCGTCCTGGTCATAGCACAATTACAGCCCTTCTCTTTCACAGATGCTGTAAATAAAGCCGTTGATGATGGCCTCTTCTCTTCTGTCATCCTACTGGACTTATCTAAGGCTTTTGATACAGTATCACATACCAAATTGCTCAACCAAGTAGCAAACCTTGGTTGCTCTACTAATTCTTACTTTGTTCCCTTTTATTTAGGTAGGAGGAGAACCATCTGTTAAATGTCAAACTGATCAAGAGTACCAGGTAAACAATATAGGAGTCCCAAAGATCCATTCTAGGGCCCCTACTTTTTAATGCATTCTTTAATGAGCTCCAGAAAGTTGCCAAAGTAGACTCATTCAATATGCAGATGATTCTACGGTTATATCCACAGCCAAGAACCTCTCAGATCTCCAAACTGAGACACAAAATGCTTTCATAACAATAGAAACCTGGCTCAATGCACAACTAATGCTAACCCCCCCCCCCCCCAAAAAAAAATGCTTGCTTTACTCAGCAAAATCTTTAGCTGCTGCTTTCAAAACCCTTCACTAGATAAAAACAGAAATTGAAATCGTAAAGTCAGTTAAATTACTAGGAATCACATTTGAAAAAAAATATACATTTGAACCACATATTCTTAACACAAAAAAGAAAACAATTTTATACTAGGCAAACTGTAGTCAAACTGTACCTAGACATCCACACCAGAACAAAACTGGACAGTACCTTACTTATCCCCCCTCTTCTATATGGAAATACCATTTTCACCAACCTTCACTCATCTCTCAGTAACAAACTCCAGTCCTGCTACTACAAAATAGCCAAATTTGCCTCAGGCAAGCCTAACCATACTCAATGTCACGCAATCTCAGAACTGAACTGGCTCAAATTCTCCCACTACCTCTGCTATACCCAATTTACTCTAGCCCACAAATTAGTCTATAAACCAGATAGCTGTCCAGCTCTCTGCTCCATCCTTCATACTTGCATTCCAACCCAAAGAGCTTTGCCAGCTCAACCATTCTTGGGGTGGGGGTGAGAAGCTACTTAGGGTCACAGCAACAGCAGTAGTAACAGCCAAAGTGAGATCTGCCTGAAGTGGTAAGCATCTTGGTTGGGAGGCTGCTAATGCACAGAAGTGCACAAGCATCACCCACAGGCAGCAACTGCAGAGCTACTAACACAGGGTGGGAGGGGGCTAGGGCACACTCCCAGGCAACAATATCATGCTGCACCAGTGTCCTCCATTTCCTCTCAAGCCATAGATGTGGGTCAGGTTGAGCCAGGGAGAGACTAAAGCAGGTTCAACATGCGTTAAATACAGAGAAGAGCTGCATGTAGCAGACAGCCAGCTGCAGGAAGGTGAAAAAAAGTAATAATCAGCTAGACTTAGCTGGCCTTTCCTTTACCCAGGGCACCACTTCTACAGCTAGATTTCTTCAGCTCAGGTTTTTATACTCTTATTCTGGAAATGACTCAGGGAAAAAGGCCAGAGGGGATATACTCAGTAGAATGCATCCAAGACCTGAGCTTGTGCCAGGAAGTGAAAGGTTTGCCTCAAGACAGAGAGATAAAAAATGTCTCATTTACAGATTCTGTAGTTCTAAATGGAGACAAATACCCATGTGTGAAATGAAGTAGATATCTAGATTAGCTCATCTGAACACTTGCAATTTTTTTCCCTTTACTTCTGTGCCAGTCATGGTCTGCCCACAACCACCACCATGGGCAAACCACCAGAACTCCTCAAGTCAAAAGTAAATGGCCAACTCTGGAGTTAAGCATCAGATCAGAGGGTATACGTTACAAATCACTTCGGTTCAAATAAGTGCTGTGTTGTGTCGGATGGCCAATCATCAGCATTTGTTGGAAAGATATGAAGCAAACATATGTAACAAAGCTGAGAGGAAACACCTGTCTGACAGACAAGTTTGGCTTAGAATTCTGTAACACAGGAGTAACAGCTATACTTGAACCTAGCAAGTTCAGGAATGTGTAGCCTGAATATACCTAGTCCAGGGCATCAACAGCTGAACAGCGGGTGCAGCATGGAGCTGTGTCCAAAAGGTAATTAGCACTTGTCACAGCAGAAATTCTAGGACTCTATGCTGGACAGTAGCAGTGAAGGAAGTAGCCATGTTAAACAAAAGGCTTTCTGTGCAACACTAGCTTGGGGATCACCAGACATGAACAAGTCAGAAAGGCAGCAGCCAGGTGTGGTAAGGTTTTAGCAAGGCCAAGCAAAATGACTTAAGTGTCCTCAAAGATGTGCTACAAACAAGTGACTCAGATCAGAATACCGCCCATGCCTTCCTCACCAAGTGCGATGAAACCCTGACCTTGACTTTGGGGGGGGGGGGGGTACTGTTGAGAAAAGAAAAACTCCTGAAGCTGGTGAAAATTCCCTATCCTCTCAGAGGACACTCCTTGATGCAGATGGCAGAACTGGCTCCATTTCAGCAGATGAGATTACTGTGAAATTTAAACAGTGTCCATCTAGAAAAGCTGCAGGAGCATATGAAACACTGCTGAAGAGCTTAAGGTGCTAGACACGGCTGGGATCTCATGGATACAACACTCCTTTTCAATGCACAGTGAAAGGGTTGGCCAGAACCTGTGGACGGGCATACTGGGGTAGTAGTTCCATTTTCAAAGAGATGGGCGCTCCAATTACAGACTGACTGTACTCATTAGCCTTTCTCGAAAAGCATTTAGAGTGCTGGAAAGGAGACTACCCAGTAGTCAAGCCCTCTGGTTAAACAGCAATAATGAGATTTCACCCCTGACATGGAATATCCGCTACATTTCCTTGCATGGATACTAGACGAATCATGGAGACCTGTCAATACTATCTACACAAGTTCTGTGGAAGTAAGGCACATAAACCATACACTCGGGAACATCCTGTTGAAAGTGCTATACCTATAAATGCGGCAGGGGACATTTTAAATATGGAGACTAAAATTACCAGCAGCAAATTTATGACCACATTCAAAATACTAATTCAGCTATGTTCAAGGTGTGTGTAGTATTTCCAACAAAAATGTGTGGCTCCCCTCCCATTTATGACTAACGGCAAGACATCAAGAAGCAGACAATATATGGGCAGTATAAAGTTTGGGGAAGTGAAAGGAGCATTTTTGTTTGCAGACTGTGGTAACTCGACTGGTATCAGGGTTGCGAGATTTCTAAATGAGACAGGTAGGGATGGGACCAAGGAAAAAAGGTAATTCTCGTTAAGTGAAGACAAAGTCTTTCAGGCGGAACTACCTTCTGTTCCTCATTAAACAGAAGTAGCTCTCGCACAGCCTCTTCTATTCAGTGCGCGGTTTTGAATTAAACAGAAGTGGCTCCACTTATGATCCAATCAAAAATCACAAAGCAGAGGCTGTTTTGCCAGGATTTTAAATAGGCAGTGCGGGACTCTGGATTGGGCTGCTGATCTCAGACAGTCCCGCTCAAATAGAGATGTCTGTCAACCCTGTCTGGTATTGACAGGGGGTTGTACCCCACCACTGCTAACCAATGTCATGCAAGAATTTTGAGTGATACAGGCTACGATCCTTGAATCCACACCACTACACACAAATAGGTCTGATGGCCACATAACATTGTCTCTCAAGTCACAACACTGGCATCCAACAGGTTAAAACAAAAACACATGCTAATTTTAGTTTTATTCTGTACATTTGTTAAATGGGTAAGACCCAGGAGCATTACCAGGTTAAATGACTTGCTCAGAGCCACACAGTAGGCAAATAAAAGGAGGAAGGAATCAAACCCTGTACTTTTGGTAAAGGAAGTGGCTCATTAAACAGCTCAAAGTCCTAATTCTGTATGCAGACTGCTACCAGTAAATTAAATTTACCAAATGCACCTGGCCTCAAAAGCATACATGGAATATGTACAGCTGTCCTAGACATGGGCTTTCACCATCCACACCAGAACTACACACAGACTACTTTCGGAGCAGAGTATTCGGGCTACCACACCAGACCCTTTTTTAACTCTGCTTCTGTGGACACAAGTGAATTCAGTACCCCCTTACCCACGGTATGTTTTCAAACCGCTTATTTTTATGCACATTTTATCATGACTGACAACATGGTTTGCATTATCAAACCAGTCTTATGACCAGTCAGATTAGCAACAGTCCACTACAACTCAACCACTAGGTATAAACAGTATACAGTCAGACTGAATTATATACTGCATGAAAAAAAGCAGTGAAACTTGCACTATCAATGGAGAAAAAAGTACCTATCCCAAAACAATTGTTTTTCAACAGTGACACAATGGAGGTCTAGGAAGCGGTTGCCAAGAAACTCCAATTTGCTGTATGACCCCAACAAATTTGCCTGGGTCAGTCCAAACAGCAAACTCAGAAAATGTTAACAGTGAAAGTAGTCACAAGAGCTAGGACTGTCACTAACTGGATCAACACAATCAGAGCTCCCTATCCCCAGCAAAGGCCTTCATTGAGGACTTCACTTTCCATACAGCTGACTCAATCTTGCAAGTATGCAGGCGCACACACGCGCCTACGAAGCTGTCTCACTCTTCTGAATATGTGTATACACACACACACACACACACAATCTTTTCCCTCTTTTCAAATTTTCAAAAGTAGCATTTACAAATAAGCTCAGTAAGGAGCTCCTTATTCCAAATAGGCCAGGCTCTAGGATCTATAATCACAACGTTTGAACTAAAACTAGTTTGAACGTTGTAACATCGAACCCTAAAGTCCAAAAGTTGAAAATAGCGAAGCCACGGCCCATCGACTTTTGACAGGGGAAAAATTGGTGTGACGTTTACGGGGCTTTATTTTCTCCACTGTGGTGTGATCTCAGGGATTGGTACATTTAAGTAGGGGGGTGTGGGGGGCACAGCCCCTCACTTTAGTTTACGGTAAAAAAAAAAAAAAAAAAAAAAAAACTGCTGTTCTACGTTTTCGGTTTTGTTGGGTTTCGGAACTTAGGGTTTTATATTACAACGATCAAACTTCTGTAAGTTAGATGTGATATAGACCCCTCCCTATCCAAGGTTTCTCACAGCACTGCAGTTCATTAATTATTGTTCAGTGACATGCTTTTAATTTTTTAACTAAACAGGCACCAACCGAATTGGCAGAACCTGTGACATACTGCTCTTTCCCGTTTGCGTTTTCAAATCCCCCGTAAAAAAAATAAAAATATTTTTGATAAGCTGCCATGATTTTAGCAAAGCCAGTGACTGCCACTCTACATTTCTAACAAATTTCACCCACAATGTTATGGATTTGGCTTAATGATGTAATAAGTTTTGGGCTTTGCGAACCCTCCAACAAACTCCTACCCAAATAGCTGCAACTATTCTACCAAACACCACTTAAAGTGTTACTAACTATATGGAAAGCATGTGCTTTTGGGGTCCTGTTGGTTCTATACACTTGCTACCCATTTGACTTCTCACCAGTGTACATCAAGAATCAGAATTGGGTCCCCCATTTTAAGCCATGACCATTAAAAGCCCTTACTAGTAGCCGTCAGCTAAACCCAAGATTTAGCACAATAAAATTCACTCAAAGAGCAGCAAGCCATTCACCAAACAGCTTCTCAAACAAAGCAACATAGCCTAGTAATCAGTTATGATGCTATAAATCAGTTATAAGCCAAACCAACATCAGAATCAAACCCTGCACCTTGTTTCTAGGAGTTGAAGACCTTGACCATTACTCCAAAGCCACCTGTGATACGAGGTATTGCCAGCATAGCTAGCTGGAGTTTTGTAAATAATTATATATATGTCATTCATATATCAAACTGGTTTGTACAGGTGCTTGTGTTGAAAATGTATTTGTAAAGCTGCTTGTGTTAAAATGTACCAAAACAGCGGATCCTGCTAGGCAGAAAATTACACGTGCATATCAGACCGTATTGTAACTGCTGAAATGTATGGACTGTAACAGAGGATACTGGAAGAGAAGAGGTTAATCTCAGTCCAGCTAATTTTGAAAAATAGTCTGAAATTAAACTACCTGACTTAGGCCATAAAGGTTGTACCTTACAGTTCTAATTACAGCCAGAGAAAATGTCTGTGAAAACTTGGCCTAGAAATCCTACTGTATTATCCTTAGGGGTGAACTAATTGCTACCCTGGAAGGGTGGAAGTTTTTGAAATGGTTTTATAGCTTCCAGATGCTAAACACATCTTAGCAAAGCTCTGTGTTTGAATTATGACAGATAGGTGCTGGTGCTATTTTTAAAACTAGAAGAGACAGAAGTCTCTGGGCAGTCCGGTTGTGAAACCTGACAAAGAAGGACCCCTCACCCACATAATCTTGTCTTGCTTTATTAAGCAAGTAGGAAACAGTAATTCTTTAGATCAGTCGGGAAAATATAGTAAGATAAGTATTGTTTTTCTGTACCTGTCTGAACCTTTCCATCTGTGCTATTTTTAATATTTCCTGCAATTGAAACTCTGGTGTGTATTGTAAATAAAAATGTAGTATTAGTGTGTTCTTTTATTTATTATTATTAAATATATTCAAACATTTCCTCGTGGCTGGTCTTTTAGGGAATATTTTCACCTCAGAGTACTTGTATTTATTTGGTGACACTGTGGCATCTCCTGAAAGCCTTGCTGCATTGGTCAAACACTACCATTTGTATTAGTGTTGATTTTATTCACTATAATTGGGCACCCTTGTAAGAACCTTAGAGTAGCTGGCTTTGGAGTGTTCTGGTGGTAGTACCTACCTTACATTCTGGTCAGAGGGAGGCATACCTAGTATATCTGTGCCAGCCTTTCCCAGGTGTGTGTATGTGAAAATCAAATCTGAAAAGTGCATGTCAACTACTTGAACCAAGGACACAGAGCATTGGTTTCACTAAGAGAGGGTGGTGGAGGACTTGGATTGGAACACAACTCTATTGTCAGTGGGGAGTCTTATTGGGGGCCTGGACAGAGGAGGAGAAACCCAGCCCCTGGACTGAGTGCGTTCTCTGTGTGCTCTTGAGGGAAATTTTGCTTTGAGCAGAGAGCTGCACCTGAAAATACCTTGTGTATCCATTTTTGTTGTTGAGTGAACATCCCTTACCAGTGTCAGTGGCAAGGATAGAGAGAGTTTCCTTGACTACTGTCCCAGCCAGAGTCGGAACATCATACCACCCACCATCTGGCACCCAAGTAAAGACTACAGCCTAAAAAAGAAGGGCAGGACCACCACTTCACTGCTACTTACTACGTTGCAAACACTTTACATGGATAAAATAGGCTATTGCTGCACATAACATTTCAATACAGTTCAGGCCAGACATGCTTTGAAAGCATTTTCATTCCTGTAAACCATATCCTATCCATCCATATACCAATGACCATCAAAACTACCACACAATTCAAACATTGGTTGACAAGATGTGCTACATCCTACTTCAGTCACTGCACTAGCAAACAGCTTGTTGGCTGCCTGCCCTGATCACTTCCTTACCAGTTCCCTCATTTACAAAATTCACCTTCTCAACCACTGACTGCTCTACCATTCTCTGTAAATCTCTCTCCAGAGTTTCATTCTCAAAAACAATAACTTCTCTATAATTTCCTTACAATTTCACAGTGCCAACAGCCTTCTCAATTACTGATCTTTGTTTTAGGTCGTACTCAGCTGTACCTGTATCTTATCTCCCTCTCCAAAATGTGTTGAAGTTGAAAACATACCACTGAATGAATCCACCCAACTTCCCCAAATAAAATAATAAACAAGCCACACAGACTACATCTCTTTACACCAAAGGAGAAAATAAAGTTCAACTGGGTATGTGAAGGTGACTACAGGGTCCTTACTGAGGTTGATGCATGTTGCTCTACCCACAGTATCCACTACTGACAGGCAGCAGGTTGCTAGTCCTGATCCAAGAGAAGAATATGGTCAGTGTGGTTAAGGATTAGCAGAGGTGCCCAAGGGAAATGAGCTAATGCTCACAAGGAATCCCTGAAATAAATACACAAAAGTTTTTACCATGTTTTTCTTTCCAAAATAAACTGTGCCAACACCAGAAGATGAAAATTATACACTAGCGATGTGTTACATGCACTACTAAAACACTATCAAAAGGAAGTCAAGGAATAGCGGTGACAAAAAATAAATGTACTGCATGAAATGAATAAATAAACAGGGATACAGAAAGTTGAAATAAAAAGGTAACATACATACACAAGCGATTTCATAGAGAGTTATGACACAAGTGCTCAATGACGATATTGTGCGCTAGCTTGCTGATCTTCTAAAACCCATGACCTCCAACATGACCCCTGCTATCATCTGAGGAACAGGAGGCTACTGACCTGCTTATGCAAGCCCTCCTGAAACCTTTTTATCTGCAGATAGCATACTCCTCCTTTAATACTTCTAAATTCCACCAGAAATCTATACAAATCAGAACTACATCTGGCAAAAACATGACCACCACCTCTCAACTATCCCCAACTTTGTCTGAAAATTGTACTCTATTCCTCAAAAGAGCTATGGAATGAAGGATACATGCAAGCAAATCCAGGGTCCCACAAGAATGTACAGTAAACTAAAATTATCTGCTTTGGCATAATAGCCGTGATCCAATCTAAATTTTTATTTTCTGGAATGTATTCATCTTTCTTTCCTGAATCTGGAGCTAGTGTTTTACTATGAAGCTCATCAGCTACATTCCAAAAGACCATAGTAACAAGGCCTGGGCTTAATGTTGGTATCAGCCCCCACCAAACAAATTAATCAAATATCAGTAACTTATTTACATTAAACACATTTCTTACTATAGAGCTACAAGGGGACAATCTGAACGGTCAAGGACAGTCTTAATCCTATTCAGCAAAATACTTTTCTTGAAACTCACTCACTCAACTGAGTATTATGGTGCTCTATGATGTCCAGACTACTAAAGAGCACCCTGAATATGTGCCCAAGAACTTCATCACTAGCCACCAAGCAAGTATGCTTGCTGCAAACCAAAAAATAAGAACTTGTTACCTGCACTGCCAAGTAATGCACTTGCCAACTTACATGAATGCTACAACTGGAGCTGGCGGACCAACCAAGCACAAGGAGACAGTAGAATGGTACAGCAGACCCGGATGCAAGGCAAGTCAAGTCATGTACATTCTTACCATTACCAGCTGACCTTTGGCAGAAAGCATCTTAATGGGTGAAGGAGTGGGTAGACACTTGAGAAGTAGCCATACTGGACAAAGTGCCAGGGTAATAAGGGTCAAAAGTCAGAGTCCTAAAGAACAGAAAGAGCGAAGGAACCACAACTCTGAGTCAAGGCCAGTTAAATCATTCCTCCTACTCATGCCTCTCAAGTATTACCATCACTCTCAGTGAGTGTTTTAACTGTCCAAGAAGAATCAGAACGTCTTGCATTGTACACCAGATGTGCAGTCTCTAAAACAGTGAATGAATAGCTATTGTATTTATGTAAATGGACTATTCCTTTCTGCAAGACGTCCTCGTCAACCAGTATAAACTCCAAAATGCAAAGCAATCAGAAGCTTGTTACTCACCCAAGGGTAAGCAGAACAAACATTCCCTCTTGAAAATTCTGGTTCTACAAACACTGTTTGTAAAAGCCAATACTAGCAAGAACCATCTGGCATATTTTCAACCTCACAGACAATATCTCACTACCTCCACTGCAGTGTGGTGTCAGTCCATATCCCAAAAGCCAATTTCTACAGCTAAGGTTTTGCCCATCATGAGGTTCATAGGCTACTACTAGGAAGTAGGCTAGTTAAGCCATTTGAAGTTTAGCTGCTGCAGTCTACCTGGTATACCCAACTACTTATCTCGATGTCCATAAAGGACTGGAGGTAGGTCTTGAATAAACAGTTTCCCATACATTCATGAAATTCAGATTTAAAACAGTGACAGAAGTGCTTTACTTTATAAAAAGCAGGTGTGTTCCAGAGGCAGATTCTTTGGGAGAGATATGCCACACCAACAAGTTTTATTTAAATCATTTGATCATGTATATATGAAGCACGACTGAACCATTTACAGCTTTACAGGCCACAAATGGATCCCCACATGAATCTGTAGGAGACAGACACAACAGAAAGGACTACTTAAGTAGCTTAGGCAGCCCACCCCCAAGACTTCTTCCTCCCAAGTGTAGTTAGATGCTTGGACAGGTACAAGCTGAAGGGCACACCATATTCTAATGCTGACCTGATGATGGACAAGTGTGTGTGTGTGGGGTGGGGCAAGGAAATCACTAGACTGACAGAAGCACCCAATAAATCAGCTGGGAGAGGTAGAAAATTTCCTAACAAGAGTGGATATGTGAATCTCAGGAGGAGAGCAGCCACCACAAAGGTAACTACATCTCTTAATGAAAGTTTCTATTTTAAGTGGGTAATATCAACTACGTGGCAGGCATGTGAAAATTCCATTTCCCAACCAGTATGAAACTTAATTTTTTGGGCATTCAACTTTAGACTATAATCCTGACAATGCGAGTTTGAATTAAGCACTCAAGAGAAAAAGAGTCTTCAAGGAAGGGGAAGTATGACTGAGTTATCCACAGACCTGTGGGTTCCAACATCAAAAACATAAATGCCAAACAGCAGTGGTCACAAAACAGAGTCCTGAGGTACACCACTGCTGAAAGTACCTTTGACTATAGATAATGTGCCACTGGCTGTGATCAGTGTGCCAAATTACAATATGGTGGGTTAAAAAAGGGCTTGCATAACTTAACCAGACTGCCAATGATACAGTAAGGTACAGTAACAAATGGGTTGGATAAATCAAGGCACGCCGCGGAAGTTGAATTAGCTCACCTAGTTTATGTATTTAAAAGAAAGAATCACAAAAACTCTGTTTAAGGAAACGTGATCTACCACTTACAAAGGCAAACAGTTTTTTTCTAAGGACTGTAAGTTCCTTATGCCCCTATTCATAAGGTCCATTGTGAGATATAGCTTCACCAGCAATGTTTACAAGGTGATGGAGATAGGCCTATAGTTGCCAGGGTATGTGCTGTCGCTACTCTTGTGGAGAGGCACTATACTACAGCTTTTCTCCATGCTTCTGATATGCAATCAGTGGACAGGTTACAGCTGAACTTAAGCAGTACTATGCTGGGTAATTTTCTTTACACCACTGAAACGTTGTGTGGTTATCCCTTCACTGATGTAGCAATATTTAGGTCATAATTAGCTTTGTAGGATGTGATCATGTTCTTCACTACTTCATCAACCTTTCTGAAGCTCATTTTAAAGCGTGATGAGATTTCTTCCTTACTTCAGGGCTATGAGCTTTTTCCTTTTGCTGTAAAGTCCGTTTATGGTAGCATATCGCAAGAGAGGTTTGTTTTTCAACTTGGCAATATATTTTGGTGAACAGGAACAAAAGCCTCACAAAAACATCTCTTTGGCCAGATAAATGTATCCAACTGGAATGCCTTTTTAAGCAAGCCATGACTGAGATGCAGCATATGCAGCTGCCAGGAGGAAAAAAAAAAAAAAAAAAAAATCAGCAATTCCAAATGGAAGGTAATGGTTCTCCCCAAGGAGAAAACTGACTACTACTTGCAGATGGATGCACAAGTATCTTGGCGTTTTGTTCACCACTGAAGGTAACAGGGAAAGGAAGAGTTATCACAAGACGGGCAAAGTGTCAGACTGGGGTGAAGTGATGCAGTCGCAAGACATTGGTAGCAACCGAATGGAAAAGAACACTCACCAAGTAGCAAAAATCACATTCCTTCACAGGACGCCAAGTGTACTCCTTGTCAAAGTGAAGAGTGACGCATACCAGTTACATCTTAGCGTACAGCTGTTGCTTTTTCATCTGAAGTGGGTGAATTGATCTGGGCACCTGGTGAGGTACACCATGAGCAATCCATTGGGCTGAGGTCTTAAGCAAGGCCAAGACATTCTAGAGGGATCTTCTTCTCCAGGTTAAATGTTAGAGACATCTCAGGATGAACAAGAGACCATTGCCTAGAACAGGAAATCTTTGATTACTCTCCTCGGCTTGTTACAACTACAACTCTAAGCAAAAAAAAAGTTCAAGATAAAAGGAATTACTTGCCTTATAAAATTAGACAGACTCACTATAACATACAACAGGTTTAATTAAATGTGTACTTAAAAAGGGGGTATAAACAGTTCCCTTATGTAATACTCCTCTGTCCCTCCCTCCCACTTCTGGATTAGGTGCTATTAAGGTTGTATACAGTGTACACAACTTTTTAACCATATAAATGCATATCAGACAAGTGTAAAACGCTGTAAAGCCTTTTGCCATCTGGTATTTTATTCACTATGACTCAAACCAGTTTAAACTAGTTGCTTAAGCACTAGAAGAGCTAGGCTGGGCAGGGTGGGAGTGAGTAATGCCAGCTCACATATCACTTGGGGGGGGGGGGGGGTCAGGTCTGCAGTTGTTACCATGCAGGCTGAGGCTTGTAAGTAACTAAAAGGGACAGACTAGGGCTGTTACTTTGGTCCTGCAAAGCCGATAATGGTAGCACTTAGTGTGCCTATGTAGAAACATTTATGGTGCTGGGGGGGGGGGGGGGCACGGCAGGGCCTTTTCATGTGGTGACATGAGCACCCATTTCACCAGACTGCATCTAGGACTATAAACTGCAAAGCAGTGGTGGGTGCCACAATAATGGCCTTGCAAATCAGCACTTTCTCCTGAGAAGGAATGGACCAAAAGACCTGATGGGGCCTCATAGTCGTCAGACACTGGGGAACAAAACAGGCTCCACATATGTGCATTCAAACATAGATTTCACATGCTGCTACTCAACTGATGTCTGGAATTTTCAAGGGAGGGAGAAAACATTTGGAATACGGGGTGGAGGAAACTGGGTCAGACAGAACTACTTCACAACCA
>NC_056751.1:510666087-510758587 GCF_019279795.1 Protopterus annectens | reverse complement strand
GGCCTGCACCTGTCACCCCTGGGATTCCGGATACTGGCTAAGGTTCTTGCCGCCCCTATAGTGCCTTTTTTAGACAAGGTTCAAACGACAAACTCACCACTGTAACAGGAGCAGGCAAGCAAAAACTGAGGGTGATACTACTCAATGCTAGAAGTATAAATCTCAAAATGCACTCACTCGAGGCACTCCTTAAAAATGGAGAACAGATATCTGTGCAGTGACTGAGACCTGGTTCAAGGCTCCAGAGAGCACCCCTGCACTACCAGACTACAACTCACACCACACTTTTTGGCCATGTAACCTGGACTGGAACACCAAAGGCGGATGTGTGCCCATATTCATTAAGGATATCCACACCTCCAGGCTAGTTGCTCAGCATAATGCAGCCGAGGTTATCCTAGTGCAACTAACTCTGGGCAAAACTGCAATCCAAATTGTTGCTTGCTACAGATACCCCACCATGCCCCAGGATTCCCACTCCTCTTTTCTTGATGTACTGGAAAATATTAGGGTTCAAACACCCTAATAGGCAATTTCAACTACCCCACCATTAACTGGGAAAACTAATCATGTACCAACTCCTTCGCTCAACGCTTTCTGGAATTCATAAACTCCAATGCCCTGGATCAACTTATCCACACCCCCACCGGGGGCAACAATATCCTAGATCTAGTCATTACCAACATGAGTGACCGGTTTTCCACACCTGAAGTCAACGCCTCACTGGTCTGATCCGACGATATCCACATCCTGCCCCCCACCATTAAGGAAACCACGGTAAAAAATTTCTCCAAAGCCAACTTCATGCTTCTTAAGACATAAGTGGTGAACTTCATGACACCCATGCAGATGGGCAATACAGTTATGACTACCGAATCCTACACAATTGCACTTTATAAGCACTTACACAAGTGCATGGATCGTGCTATCCCAAACAGAACCAAGAAGCTATCCTCCAAAAAAAGGAAGCCAATCTGGTGGTCCCCTGCCATAAACAAACTGTACAACAGAAGGAAGAAACTACTGCAAAGAGAGTGTAAAATCCCATGAGTGGAGGAGCTCCCTGGTCAACCTCGATAAGAAGCTGAGATCCCCGATCCCCCTCTCACCCCCCTAAAAAGAGCTAATCTCTATACCGGAAGAATGCAAAAGTTCCTGTAATCACAGCTGCACAGGTCAAAACCACACTCTCCAAAGCCAAGAACACAGCGTCCATGGGACCAGACAACATCCCAGGCTGCATTCTACACGAAATACAGAACGAACTGGCACTCCACATAAGTACCATGTTCAATCATAGCCTCATCTCAGGCTTTCTGCCCACTGAATGGCACACAGCGACGGTTAACCCACTCCACAAGGGGGGAGCCACCACGAACCCCGGGAACTATCACCCCCATAAGCCTGATGAGCCTGGTCTGCAAGGCCATGGAACTTATAAACAAAGACATTGGTAATCTCCAAACTCTGGACCCCACCCAGTTCGGGTTTGTAAAAGGCAGACCATGTCTCCTAAACATGATAGACTTCTTTGAAGCAGTCACCAAAGCCGTAGACGAGGGTAAGGTGGTTCACACAGCCTATCATGATCTTTCCAAGGCTTTAGACACCATCCCCACTCTGGAATTATAAATTCACTAAACTAGGTATAAATCCCTAGGTCACAAGATGGGTTGCCAACTGGCTCACTGACAGAAACCACACTGTGAAAGTAGAAGACTCCAAATCCGACTTCAGACCAGTACCACAGGGTTCAGTCCTGTGTTCTGTCCTGTTTGGTATCTACTTCTCTGAAATACAGGCTAACACAGAAGGCCTTTTGCTACTGAAGTTCGCAGATGACTGCAAACTAGGAGCCATAAATCGACTCCTAAGGATGTGGACATCCTACAAAAGGGCCTCACAGACAGATGCCTGGTGTCAAAGCCATGGACTAAAGCTCAATGCCAAAAAGTGCATTGTCATCCCCTTTGGTAAAAACTCTGCACCCATCAACTACAACATAGGCGGTAGTATACTTAACACCAAAAAGTGTGATGAGACCTTGGGACACAGGTGGACAGTAGTCTCTCCTTTGATAATCACATCGCCACAGTAGTCAGGAAATCCTTCTACGTGGCACACCAATCACAAAAGGTTTCAAATCCATAAAAAAAAAAAAATTTTTTTTTTTTTTTTAAGGTCATTGCCCCCCTCTACTCATCACTCATTAGACCCATTAGAGAGTAAAATGCCCCTTTTGGTATGTACCTCACAAGACATCGACAACTGGAAAGGCCGCGGAAATCTCACAAGGAGGATTACCGACCTCAAACAGATGCCCTATGCAGACATTCTCAAAAAACTCCAGCTTTACTCCGTCGCATATCACCTACTCAGAGGTGATCTCTGCCTAACATATAAAGCTATGTCAAACCCAGAGCTGTTGGACATGCTCCACTTAAAGAAATCCCAGTCCCTCCGAGCTACACGCTCTAGGGACCTAAACCTGGTCACCACAATAAACAGAACATGCCAGAGAGATAGATTCCTGTCCCAGAGACTTCCCATACTCTGGAATAAACTACCTATCTACATCAAAAAAGCTCTTCATTAGCACTCAAGAAAAATCTTGATGATCGGATGGGAAATAGGAAATTCACCCCAGGGATCACTTCTGTGGCTCTGCTCGACAGTGGCACAGGAAAATAATTTTCTTGGGTGGCAAAAGCCAGGGTACCTTTTTAGCTGGGCTTGTATAGGCCCTAGGGCCAATAGCCTAGTACCTACCTATGAACCTATATGGGGTCTGCTCAATCTTAAAATTTGGGGTCAGTAGAGTAGCGCATTAGCTAGTATCTGAAAAAACATTGCCTTTCTCAATACGCTACACTAGATCAGACCACAACTTGCTATTGCTTGCTTCCGCAGGCTGTGCAGCAGTTACAATCTACTCAGTACTAATTCTGCCAGATGATGCAGTAACCACAATTTCACACCTTCACCCAACATCTTATCACCATCCTACCCTCCTCACCCATTACCACCATGTCACCTTGTCCAAATGTCCCAGCAACAAAAGTAATGGACCTTCCCTGGTGCCCTAACCAAAATCTACCTTGGTACATGTACCAACTTGAATATTCTCTGAATAAAGGTAATAGGACTAGTGAAACTAAGATGGTCAAAAACAAAGAAATACACTTCATATAAATTCAAGAATACGATTTTGCTACTGTGTGAGCTTGGGTCACATCTGAAAGTCTGTAGACCAGCCTAACCAACTAGTTTAAAAAAACCCTGTCACCCACAGTACTAGCAAGAGACAAGACTTGCTTTTCTTTATCAATCAGGTTAATATACAATATGGTGTTATGCACCCTGATCATAATGAAAACATACCAACAGCGTGCCATAATCAGTTAAATTATGGCATCTTAGTTTCTTTTCTTTATTTTTGTATTTAACCAGAACAAAACGCTGACCCACATGGTCCATTTTCAGGCTCAGCCACTGAAAAAGTACACCAAAACAGAATAAAAGCAGTTACCACACAAAATATGAATAAATAAAAGGGTATACACACATTGAAAAGACTTCAATAATGACAAAAATAAATGCACTGTTTGCAGAAAACTACCCACAGGAAGCAAACATTTGGTACCAGGATATTGTAGTGTTAATAGCCTAGGTCTGAAAGATGCCTTGACCTGAGAAAATGCTGACTGTAAGTACTTAATGTGTTTATATGGCAATATGGATGGTCTTAGGTCATAATTAAATTATACTGACTTTACTGTTCCATTTACCTTTCACTCTTACGAAAATGTGTTTTGAAGGTTCTCTTACGTGCTGAAAGGGACTGCGTATCAGTTATGTAAGCGAGAGTGGATTTCCAGATTCAAGGCCACGGCTGAGAAAGCGTTCAGTATGCTTTAGTGTAGTGAATGAGGTAAGGAGGTTGGGGGTACAGTGACCACCGGTTGCATGATGACTGTCATTGTGAAAGTCCACTGGTAGAGAATGGGAAAGATTTCATGGTGATAACCTTAAATATTATGGATCCTAGTAGGACTTTTTTTGTGATATTGGAGGCCATTCTACTGTGCACATGGTACTGCAGCAACATTTTGCCGAGAGAGACAGAGAGTTATAAACCTGTAGATATTAATATAGGAGTATTGTGACAAGGCAAGATCTATTTCAGCAGAACAGCAGTGTTCTGTCCTAAGGGGCAGAGTGTTATGTGTATTAGAGGTGGACTGTAGCAAGGAAAGATTTACTTTGGAAACAAAAACTAAGAGGAAGGACTCCTTTACTTATTGCCACCATGCCTTGAGGAGACAAGAAGCGTGTGTTTACTCCAAAAGAGAAGTTCCTTGACCTTAGGCTTTGGAAAGTTTAGAAACTGGGCTATCCAGATTCCTACACATTCGTAAGTTTGGACAGTCAAGAGGCACTCTGCGAGTCTAGTGCGACAAGTAGTGGAGAGTTTACTCAGCCTTTGATAAATACCAAATAGCAGTTTACTTTCTTGGTGTTTATTACCTAGTTTGTATTGTAGTAGTCAGTGGTTGATATTAGAGACTGGTTTGCAGATTAGAGAAGAAAGAATTGGATGGGTCTGAACTGTAGACAGCCATGTTATTAGTGTACAGTAAAATGGTGGATTGGGCAAGTCAAGGAAAGTCTGTTAATGTACATGAGGAAAAACTGGAGGGGGACGGGGGGACGATCAGCAAGGCATAATTTTCTGAATATGGGTTGTTGAGAAAGATGAAAGTCATAGGTGTACTGCAAAGACTCCATCTACTAGGAAGCTGCGAAACCACAGTGTGGATTGTTGTCGGATTCCAGACCACTATCAAACATTCTGCCATGAAATGTAGCTGCAACAGAGGAGTACCATACAAACAAGGCATTCAAGAGCAGCTCAGATTATCACCCATTCAAACTGCAGACTACAAAACAGCAAAGTTCATTATAATAAGAAGATCAGCTGTAATACTGGTCTCAAATTATAATGTTCTGACCTTCTGCATACATTAATAGGAAATGTTGAGGATATAAAACATGAAAAAAAATATTTAAAGTGTGAATAAGGAAGCTGCAACTAATGCCACAGGAAAATATACATATACAGGTAACAATAGAGGAACCAAAGTATTAAAAGACAACATTTGGAAATTTTACTACAGTAAAAAAAAAAAAAAAAAAACAGTGCCCCAGCTCAAGTCACCAACTAAGCATTTCAAATCAGGTGACCACTAAGCATTAAGCTGCAAGATCTGAAGAAGTGTGGCTAGGCAACAATTCACCGTACTGCTGCAAGACCCCAAAAAAATTCGCTTCCTGTGTCTATAATGACCTCGCACACAACTTTTCCTTAATCAAAATTAAGAGACTATCTTTATTACTATGCAAATGAACTACCTTGCCATACACAACTGAAAATATGCTAGTTTCGGGCAGGTTGTCATATTTTCAAATGCCCAAAATGGGACAGTTTTAATGAAATGGGGAATTCTGTAGAAAGATTATACCACGCCACAGCAAAGTACAGACCTTCAACTTATGGCAAATAAAAGCTCACTCTTCTCAAATTGTTTGTATCATATAATATTAAGGCATTTCAGATGTAAAATAAGTCTTTTATACAACTATTTATGGAAACTTTTAAATTTTAGTATTGACAAAATGTCTTACATCCTTTGTTAGATCACTGCTGCAACAGCCCAAGCTATATGGGATGTCCTGCAAAGGACTGTCACCCTATGTGCCCACTCAAAGCTTTAGGGCACCTTACACTCACCTTAATTATCATTGACACAGGAAATAAATAGCCATTATTACACCAAACTTCAGAACTTTCCCAAAGAGTGAAGAGTGTTTCAGTGCTTTGAAGGTCATCCATTAGTTCTGCTATCCTGGTTGGACAAAATTCCATTCTTTTCACACGCACACACAATACAAAAGTAGTGCAGTGTTAGGATATTACTTTAGCTCCAGTACTGCAGTTATCCATTACTGTGTACTGGAAAGTTACACAGTATGATAAGCTATATTCTTCTCTATTAAACAGTTTTTGTTCTTTTGCCAATAAGTGGTTGCTAGTATTGCTGCCATTTTTCAGGGATATACACTGTTTTTGCTTCAGGTTTAGTGCTTGTTCTGGATACTTCTTAACCTGCCCTTTTGGGGTGACCTCCTTTGGTTTCAGCAAGAATTCATTTCAGCATTTACTGGTCTGCAAGAATAGAAAATTTAATAGTGAGGATTTATATATTTTTTTTAGTCTGACTTCTGTGTCTCAGCCACTAGTGAAAGATTCCCTTGTGGCCACATGTGGTTCCCTGTACTGTTCATATTCTTCACTTGGTCCCACTAGTGTTGCTCCTCTGGAGGCCACTAAAGACCCAGAGGCCGACACACCCTCTGTGACTGTTAAGATATCTTTATTGGGACTGGGAAAACCACTCCATTTGGTATCAGGAAGGGACCAGGAGATATTCAACTACTACACTCTGATGAGGAAAGTTTTTCCCCATGTAAAAGACTATTAATATGGCCATATTTTTATTTCTCCTTAGTTGAAATAATTGGCTGCATTTTTCTAAAGGTTTATTTTCAGCCTTTCAGTTTTTTTAGTGCAAGCTAGTCTCCTGTGAATACAGCAGAGACTGCACCCTCCTCCTTTCACGGATTTTCTGCCACAGGGTCAGCCTTTACACTGGGATTCTGTTTCTCAGGCTCTCTCTCCTAGCCATGAGGATTCTACCGCTGAGAGATGTTGCTCCTCTTGGAAAACAGCATCGTTAATTACTTTGATTTCTGCCAGCTATGTCTCCAAACTACAAGCCTTAATGGTGAACCCCCAATATCTATTTTAGACGATAGGATTACCTTGAGAACTAATCCTTCATTTATGCCTACAGTGGCATCAGACTTTATGCCGAACCAGGCCATTAGTCTCCCCATTTTCTTTCTAGAGCCTAAAAATGAGGGCGAAAGCATTCTGCACACTTCAGATATTCATACCTACTTCTACTGTACTAACAGAACCAATACCTTCCGGTTTGCTGTTTATTTTCTACAAAGGTAAGAAAAAGGGCAGGCAAACTATTTTCAGTTGGTTGCCACAGGCTATTGATATTTTGTTATTCTCACCACGGACAATCACTTTCAGGCACAGTCAGGGCTCACTCTACTCAAGCTTCGTCTACGTCCGTGGCATTCTGGAAAAAGGTGGCTTACTGCAGCAATGATCTAATAAAGAATACAATATAGTTGTGTATGCAATAATACCATAACAGCAGATATTAAGATTAGATCATTGGTGCAGTAGCTGCTCCACTCCCTCCAATCACCCCCCCCCCCCCAGACACATTCAAGTTTGTATAGGTTTTGAAAGTGTAACCGCTTACTTATTTTTTCCTTGGACACAATCCTCTATTATGAGACTTGATTCCTACTTTTTGGGCAAGAACTTTCTGCAGTTTGTCACTAATTGTCATTTATTTCCTATGCATATTGCATCTATGGGGATATGAAATTGCCCTAAGCAAGAATACCTTTGCCAGGCTATCTCATATAGCTCAGGCTACTGTAGCAATGATCTACTCCAACACCTACTTTTATGCTAAGGTTACATTACACAGCCATACTTTTTAGCAGAGCTCAACTGCCCTAACAGGGATTGTCCTACATAAAAGGACAAATGACCTTGAGTTTCAATGAATGTGACAAACAGGAAAGGGAGTCTGACTGCAGCCCTAGATAAAGGACATTATGCACCCAGCATGCACAAGGGCTTACATTCTTCAAAGGGGCTATACCCACAGCTGAACTACATGGTCCAAAACATGACAGTCTGACTGTAGGATACATTTTCCCAAACCAAATAACTCTGCAGGTGACTGCCTCTTTTCCAAATCTGTTGGAAAAATGTGGAACAAACTACCCTCTGATATCTCATCTTTGTCCGCACTACCACTTTTTAAAAGGCAACTGAAAATGCATCTCAATCACTGGCTTTGCTCCTATACCAACCCAGATTAACTTTCCTTCTCCCTCTCTCTTTTCTTCTACCATAATTACTTTCATTCTCTTCTCCCTATATCCTTGATAGCTATCCCTTTACATAACATATATGTAGATAAATGTACTCATATATACTGTATGACCATTGTTAAAAAAAAAAAAAAAAAACTCATTTTTAAGACATTTTATTACTTCTTTTTTGTTTTTGGTTCTATCATATTTGTATATTACTTACATTAACTAACTCTGTTTTGCCTATTGCTGTTTAAACTTGTAATAACCATTGGAGCTTTTCTCCCCGGGCCTCTACTGAAAATGGACATATATCCAGTTGGACTAGCGCGGTCAACAAATGTAAAACAAAAATAAATAAATACATTTTATTTTTTTCCTACAGAACTACAAAAAGACAAGTGCAATTTCCAAAACATCTCCACTGGATCCAAAGTAGTCTTTTCTTTATTTTACGTTTGTTTTAATCTTAATTTCCCTTTAATCATATTTTATTAGACCCATTACGGAATATAACAGACCCTTTGACTTGTATTTGTCTAAAAGTATAACAACTTGAGACACCTCAGAGATTCATAACTAAAATGTAGTGGCCTCAAAATTCTTGGTCATCACGAGAGACTGGAAGCCCTTTCTCTGTACTCAGTCTCTTACAAACTATTCCATGGAGATTTAGATCTAACCTTTCATGGTATGAAAGGTCCAACCCTCTTTGACCTCCAATTTCTTCACAGAACTAAATGGTATATCAAATACTTAAGGAACTAAACCTTCACCAGCAGACAGATTCAGACCCGAATGTAGCAGCCCTCACCTCTGAAACAAACTTCCACGACATGTTAAGCAAAACAGTACTAGTCACCTCCAAGCTAAATCTAGAGAATTGGATGAGCAGGCTCAAATTCTCTCGTGTTGCATCTTATCTTGTCGTCCTTGAGATTAGAGGAAATTTTTGAATAGGGATTTTCGGCAAGGCTTGAAATAGTCTGCAGGTTGATTGCCTAGTACTTCCCTCTGAACAAGATCGTAAACTAACTTTTCAAAATACAGCAAAACACTTAAACGTCCATACGTACCCACCTAACTGCACCATTTCAAAGCACAGCTACTCCGAAGTACATACAAAACACCTTTTATTTATCAGGAGAGAGTGAGTGTGTGTGTGGGGGGGTGGGGGGGGCGCACGACAACAACAACACAGATGTTGATAGTGCACCAAACAACGACATCTGTAAACCTTATTAAAAATTTCTGCAACCTACACATTAGTTTAAACCTTAATTTTCTATCAAACAATGATTAACAGACAATAACAAATCAAACATATAATCATTCTTATTTACTGTTTAACGCACAACTCAAAGACATTAACATCAAGTAAGAGGAGGATGTTAAGCAAATTTTCGCTAAAACACAACATCGTTTTTTAGTCACGTCCACTACCAATGGAACGAAGCAAAACAGCAGTCAAGAGCTGCTCTAACTTACCATTTCCCCCAGCATGTAAACTCGTTTGTGTGCGCGCGCGCGTGGGGGGGGGGGGGTATGAAGAGCAAACCTTACCGAATGAAAAGCTCTCTGTACAGAGGTGTTTTAAGTAGCATACCTTATAAGCAATCAGTGAAATCTGCAGAACTAAAACAAAACAGCAAATCACAGACACTTACCACGACAATTCCAACTTTATGCAGCGCGTTCATGCACCTCACCTGGACCAACTACCCAGTATCGCTACACAAACTCGATTCCCAACACATACCAAAAGAACAATCTCCTCCTCGTCGGCCGAGAGGGAAATATTTAAGTATCACAACTACTCCACTGAAGAAAACACTTACCTACACTAGCAACAGCCAACTCAACTCCTCAAACCAATCTCTCCAACCTCCCCAAACGTCCTAACTACAGTACATACGTCACCGATGTGCGACAAAAACACTCTCACTTTTACTTATAGTATAAGTTGTAATATATTAAAAAACTACGCCAACATGCATGTTTTATTTTGAAGCTTTTGGACAAATACGTCCTAACTTCAAATTAGCGCAAGAGAAAAACAAAAACAATATTTGCCCCGCACAAAGATGACGGCAGCGTTCGATTTCTCCGCCTTATTGCTGCAACACGCATGAGTTATTATTAACTACAATCTGAATGTAAGTACGACTGAGTATGTGCATTTACACCGGTCCTTTCCTTTTCAAAGCAAAGCTAAAATTTCCACACCCTCCAATCCGATAGGGCGGACAGAAAAATGGGGAGGCGACGTTGGCACTGTGGAGACGTGAGGTGGGTGGGGAATGGACACCGGAAGTGACTCTGTGTTTCGGAACTCTCTCAAATATGGAGTCAGGTGGTTGTAGTCATAAGGTAGGATTTTTTTTTTTAATTTTCGTTAATCTCATATAGAAAACATATATTGCATAATTTCTTTGAGACAGTTTGTTAGTTGTTGAGATGTTAATGAAAGGCCATGATTGAATTATACATCTCTTGCCCTTGTATTTGTGTTGCTGTTGGTGAACAATTTCTGTTGTGTTCCAAAAAATAGTGTTTACTAACAGAAGAAGGCCCGTATATATTACAGAGTTTACACTTGCTGTGAAAATGTGTTATTATTTTTCACGATTCCATGTACTTTCCATAGGTCTCTGTTGGTTGTCTTGGTTTGTCTTCCAAGTTTACTGCACCCTTCTGAAATTTATGCGGAGCTTGTATGCAGTGTAATTTGTTGCATTTTTAGACGTTATTTTTCAGGTAGTGGAAGTTTGTATTAATTATTTTACTTTACCAGTGATATTGTTTAACAGTGCCATTATTTTAAAAAGTTACACAAGTCTAAAACGAGATTTCCAGTAACCTAGAACTTCTGTAGGAGTATACAGGAAGTAAACATAACAACCATATCGCTCAACTGTCCCATGGTTTTGACTCAAATTTTAGCGTCGTCCCTTTTAATCCTTCCTAAAACTGGCAACATTTAGAAGGAAAGTGGTGAATTATTCTTGATAAATAATAGTAATTAGACTTCTAAACTTGTTTTACTTCAGAAAATGTATATTGCTTCCCATTCCTTGTCCTGTCAATGTTTCAAGTTAAATTCTAAAAAGTATCCCTGATTATTTCTGGATTTGTCCCTGGTCTCCTGAGAGCTATGGTCATAATGAATAAAACAGATGAGTATGTTAAGATTAATTAAGCAAAAACTGAAAAAGTTAGTTACACTGTGACCAACAGTTGTAATTTGACCATTTAATGACGTAAGCTGCGCCGGCCTTTGGTCAGTTTGGCATCCCTGTCCTGGTCTACTTACACCATGAAGATGACTTTTCCTTTATTAATTCAACAGCGTCTTTTTAAAGAAACCATTTCTTTACTACAAAATAAATACTGGAAAAGCCAAACAAGTTGCATTGTAGCATGTATGTGCTATTAGTTGATAACATACTCGCCAGAGAATAGTAAACATAGTAAAGCGTCACTGGTAATTTGGTATTCGACTTGGCCAATGGAATTATACAAATAAGCACTTGGTGATGCTGGAGGAGGGTTGCTAGAAAGAATATTATAGTAAAGAATACTTGTTATGAGGTTTATTTATTTATTTTTAACTTCATAAACTCACTAGGCCCAAGGCAATCTGGTAACACTGTATGATCCGGTGACTTGCCCAAAGTCATACCATAAACAAATGAAGATTTAGGTAATCAAACACAGGACAACATGATGAAACTTGTTAACAGCCCATAACCATAATCTTGTTTGATAAACTGCCAGACAAGTTGGAAGGCGTGTTCTTCCCAGTAATAACTGTTTTCTAGAAAAGATTTGATGTGTAGTAAGCAAGACACAAGCATGTTATGTAATGCTGATTTATAATTTTATAGCTAGTTGTAGTTATAAGTGTGTGAACAGTGAACATGTGTTTCTAATTGTAAGCATATGGGTAAGTGCTAGGCTAGCTGAACTTGTGGCCATTTTAAGCCTTGCCATTTTCCCTTTTGGTACTTGAAGTAACCTATTCTATTTGGTGATTTGGCAATAGATTGGCTTTTTCCATCCCATGGTCAATAATTTTATATTTATCCCTAGTGAGAGTAACTAAGTCATACCATGGATAATTTGAGGGAGCATGTGCACAAGATAAAGCATTTAGGAGCTGCTTCTGTCCATTAGTAGTACATGAGCCAGTCCTGGGGGAAATTTTCTGTTCCCCGTCCATGTATCCAAGCTGCACTTGAATACGGACAGGGATGAGCTTTGTTCTACTTGGACAGGGAGTCTGTTCAAGTGCAGCAGTATCCTCTGCAAGATGTACCTGTCCCTCCAAACCGTTGCTGCTGCAGAAGAGGTTTAAATCCATAGGCTGTGTATTTCTGATGCCATTTGACTGACTTAGTTAAATCCGTCAACATCGGCCTGGAGAATGCCTTGTTTGCCAGGCACAGGTCACATCTTTTAACAGTGTGTATGATACCAAGTATAGTGTCAGGGTTTTGAGTCAGTGTGCGTAGGACACGTAGTTTAGACTTTGTATCCTGTTAGTAGGGAATCTTTGTGGGCATTCAGTTAGTTACATGTGTGTGGACCAGTACATGCCAAAGGGGTCATTTTACTCAGCGATTGGCCTAACAAGGGCTGAGTAAAAGGGTAGAATGACATCTCTAGATCTAGACGCATTCCTTTTGTTTATAAGCTGTGCAATATGGAAGAATTTTCTTACAATATTGGACACGTCACTGTCCACATAAGTTCCCAAACCCTGAACAACTGGGTCCGCTCTTAAGGGTTTATTGTTAAAGTGGTAGTATCTGAGGTAGGTGACTTCCCAAAGGATATGATAATACATTTAGTTTCTGTCCATGATTTTAGCACTGGTTATTTATTTGGGGCAAACCTGCCTGCAGGGTGACTAAGTCATTTGGGGATTCGGTGACTGTCCCTGACATGCAGTCATCTTGCAAACATAGTCTGCCAGATCCCTTTAGAGCAGGCCAGCATTTTAATTGTTCCCTGTTAGACTGAAAAGAATAGGTAGATGAAAGAAATGATCATGAATGAAAAAAGGGTATGGAGTATGACGGAAAAAAAAACAGGTGGCAAGAGTAGGGCTTGTGGTTTTAAGGAATTTGATAATGGCAAGAATAAGTATGGTAATAGTGAGAAAATGAAAATGAGTATAGAAGAGCCGGGGTAATAAATCAGAGGATGTGACCGAGAGAGAGCGAGGAGATATGGAAATAGATAATGGGTAATGAGTAAAAAGTTCAATGGGGAGAGAGATGTAGACTGGAAAAGTAAAGGAAGACCTGTGATTAGCTGGGTTGTACAATCCCTTTTATAATGCCTGTAACTGGTGATATTTGCTAAACAAATTGCATTTGGTGTTTTTGAATAATAATTGTACAAGAACTTTATTTTGGTGTGAGTGCTCAGCCCTTGCTTGAAAACTTTGAGTATTTCCGCTTGACTTCATCTTTACTGGGGCAGTTTGCTCCCGTCCTGTATCTCACACTAATTAACAGGTTAGGCATACAAAGTTGATTACGAAAGCTTTTTTTTACCTGCTCTCCCCACCATGAATTCTTCTTAACATGCTCTGTGTTCTTCAGATATCTGACTATTCTGAGACAGTTCTTTAAGAATGAATAATTCATTTCACAAAGAATAAATAATAGGTTTGTCGTCTTTGCATTATTTGTACATTTGACCATTCTAAGACAGTTCTTTAAGAATAAATAAATCAATTTTGCAAAAAATAAGTAGATTTGTAGTCTTTGCATTATCTATACGTTTGATTTTGTGTAATTGTGACAGTGCGTTTTATTCTGTGGTTTATCAAAACCAGTAACTCTTGGTATCACTGTGTTTTCTTTGTTCTCAAAATTCAGAAATAAGTATCATTAGTTTAGTTTGTTTTGAGGCTTTAGAATTTATGTGGAACCATTTTTAACTGTGAAAAAATTGGTATCAAATCTTCGGTGTTTGTTTCTTTATCTGTTTTTCTTCTGCAAATACCAAGCAGAAGTACTAGTCTGCTGCTTTTTTCTTAGTCATGGAATGTCTACTTGCTCTACCTGTTAAGTGTGGCTTTTTATGTGTTTTTTTTCACCAGAAAAACACTTTATTGATGCTGTTTATTTGATACTGTTTTTGAAGCAAACTGTAACAATAGTAATATACCATTGAATAAAATAAGCTGGACTAGAATGTAGGTGAGTTCAAATATAGTAAATTTTTTTGAGTAGTATGAACAACAAATCCATGAAAAATTAGTTACATCTACTGAGTATACTCTAAACCTGAAGACCAGCTGGATGCTTCTAACAAAATTAAGTGGGGCGATTTCACAGAAAGAACCCCAACTGAGCCCCCATTGTATCTGTTTGTTTGTTTTTAAGACCATCTAGGGAATGCCCTCTCTAAAAGATATGTTCCCAGTGACCAAATGTGTTAACTGCACATCTCCAGCAATATACAGATGTTCCAGGAACAAGTGACTCAGACTCAGCTTGGTGTGACTGTAGAAATATGTGAAAAAATACTTGTATGAAGAATCTAAACTTCTAGACTTAGCGTATCCGGGGGTATGAATGTTTGCCACCAGTCCCAGGGACGAAAAAAGTCAGAATTCGTAACTTCCCAACAAAGCCTGTGTTCAACAGTGACAAGTTTTCCTAGTGTTCATGAATATCTTATAAACTACAGATATTAAATCCCTAAATGAAGGGTTGGTGAGGGGCATCTGGGAATCAACTCCAGCTCTTACCCATAGGATCAGTCCCTTATAGAAATTTTAACCAGAGAAAGGGTACTTGGCACCTCTGGTTACTTGTTGGAAGCCTCTTTCTTTTTAGCCCCAAGGACTGCTTGATTTTCCTGAAATTGTATTACCTTGTAACCTAGTAGCAGTTGCTCCCAGTAAATTAAACCAGAATGTATTGATGTGCCTTAATACAGGAGGTTTTTATTGATGTCTCATCGTAGAGTGACTTTAATTGGTAAAAAAAATCACTTACCTAGCCCAATGGATTAGGCTCCTTAAAGGCCATTGTCAGAGTGCATAATATATTCTTTTAAATTGCAGTCATCAACTGAGGTGAGGAAACACAATTTTGCCAAAGAGTTTTATACCAACCACTTATTCTTTTGAGCAGAACAGAAAACAATGTCCTTCCTGACTGCTAACTTCACTTTAGCAGCCTGGTTATGAGTTATGGAATTGGGTAGTGTAATACCCCTACAGTTGTTAGAATAAGCAAAACCAAACCAGTTGTGGTTGATCCCATCACATATAAACTCAATGACTAAATGTCTGAATGAGGCCTGGAAAACCCCTGGGGTGGTGTACCTGGAGAAGCATACAGTACCAAGGATGGAACAAAACAGGATACCTCCTGGAAGTCACAGCATAATCCTTTCCATTTCTTCAAAAACACCTTAGTATGGGGTAGATCTGAAACACAGACTGCAAACACATGACACATTTTAGCCCTAAAATTGTAATTTTATTGTCCTTGAAAAAGGAATCGGTACTCTTTGCTGCAGGAAAGTACAAGTATTCATCACCTCTGGGATCTCCTGCCAAGAATAGCCCAATGTCTGGCCAGCATATTAAAGGCTTTATTACTATGCTCCTCACGTAAGAAGAGGGCATAAAGGTGGCATACATACACTCCCAACTCAGAACTGAGGTGCTCCAGGAGAACTAGGACCCCTAGTGGAAAGGAGGACATACCCATCCAGAAAAAAAGGAGGAGGGGAACCTCTCAGCTAGTACTAAAAAAAAAAAAAAACCCTATGCAAAGGAAGAGAAACTGGGACAGGAGGGAGGGAGTGAACACTGCAACAATGAAAAGAAAAGGACATCTACTGTTACGTTAAGAATTTAGACAACTGTACTGTGTCCTTCCATATCACTGTTGGAGTATTCATCACCTCTGGGAGAGTACAAAAGCTACAATGAATTCAGGGAGGAGGAAGGCAAGGAGGAACCCTCCACAAACCCATGCAGGATAGCCTTGTAAAACCTACCCTGGCTCTAGAAATGACATCTAATTTGTAATGTTTTGTGAAAGTGTGAACTGAAGACCAAGTAGCAGCTTCATGGATGGAGTTGTTATCCAAACTTTTGAAGAGACCCCTGAAGAGGCCATTGTTCTAGTAGAATGAGCCCTCACAGATGCAGACAATTTCTTAACATCAAAAGAGTAACAAAAATAAATGGCCTTGGAAATCCAGGAGGAGATGGTTTGCTTACCAAGTGTCCTGGTATGAGATGGTTTGCTTACCAACTGCCAAACCGAGTGTCCTGGTATGAAAACAAACGAAAGTTGATCAGATTTTAAAAAGCTCAAGTTTTGTCTAAATATCTGAGCTGTCTATGCAAATCCAGAGAATGCAGAATGTTCTCGAGCAGATTGCTGAGAATGGATGGGGGGGGGGGGGGGTCTGGCACTCTGTGTCTTTGAAAAACCAAAAAAGGAGACACAGCCATCAAGGCTTGTAGCTCGAATACCCTTCTAGCAGAGGTTAAAGCAATGAATAAAAGTCTTCCAGGTGCAATGTTGCAATGACTTAGAAGCTGCAGGCTCAAAAGACGCTTGAGTCAACTTTTGAAGGACAGAATTAAAACCCCAAGAAGGAGGAGTGGACTTTCTTGAGGGTCTGATATGAAGGAGGTCTTTTAAGAAACTGCTTGACCTCAAACCTAGTGGCCAGTAAGTGGCAGACAGGCAGAAATGGTGACAAGTGGGCTTTCACTGAAGAGTATGCTAAGCCAGCATGTAGCAGTTCACACAGGCATGAGCGAACTAAGGTGACCCTCAATGAAAAGGGGTTCTGGTGATGTTTAAGACTTCAAACAGAAAATCTCTTCCATTTGGACATGTATAATTTTCTGGTATTGGGTTTCCTGGCCTCCTGCATGATCCTAAGCATGTCCTCAGAAAACTGGTGTCAGAAAGGAATCAAAACCTTATCACCCAAAGTGTCAGTTGAAGAGTAGACAGGTGAGAGTGAAGGAAAGTTCTTTGTTTTGTGTGAGAAGATCCATGTGATGAGGTAACTTGTGGTGATTGCACCTGGCCAGATGGACTAGGGGGCACTACTGTTGTATGGGTGAAAAGGGAGTCGCCCACAAGATTTTAGGAGAGCCGTCCTTGATTTTGTGAAGGATGCATGGAAAAAGAGGAAGGGGAGGAAAGGCATATAGGAACTTTCCCTGCCAGTTAAAAGACATGTTGTCCATCTTCCAAACCAGAGGACTTAGGACTCTGGTACAGTACTAGGGGAGTTGCTTGTTCAGAGAGAAGGCAAAAAGCTCTATTAGAAGACTACCCCTCCAATGAACTATGTCCAGAAACACATCCTGTGAGGCATCATTTTGTGAGGCTGGGTCCTGGACCTGCTGAGAGAATCTACCACAAGATTCCGATGTGAAGATATATAGACAGCCGATCTGCATGTCACCTTACAGACAATTTCCCGTACCTAAAGGGCTTTTAATGACCTTACTTTGATCCCTTTGATATCGTCTGGTAAAGCCTGAATGTGAAGCCAGGAATAGACCCTCATCACAGAGCCAGAGGCAGTAGCCCTGGAGGATGCATCTGCTCCATCGTAGCTGTCTTTGATAGAGTGATAGCCAACCTGAAAAATGAAACTGAGTAATGAGAGAACTGAGGCCTTATTCTCAAGAGTCGGGCATATTAGAAACAATCTTCTCAATCTGGGAAAGAAACAGGATGTGTACCGTGTTATGAGAGTCTGGTAATTGATGGCCCTGAAGGCTAAAGTAGCTGAAGTCTGTACCTCTTTACAATCCTTTCCATGGTTCTACTATCCTTATCTGAAGTAAAGAAGGAGCTTGGAAGAAAGCAACAACCTAGAAGACTTGTCACTAGATACAGAAGTCACTGTAGGATCATAGAAAGGGCACTTGTACAAAAACTTGCAGGCATTTGTCACCTTATAGAACTTGTCAGGTTTCTTAAGAACTGGGGGCTGAGAATCTGGTGTCATGGAAGCAGCAGAGAAGGTATCTAGTAGAGCAGCCAACACAGGAGGGACAGCAGAAGGTTTAGGAGAGTTCATTTGTAGCAACTCAATTCCTTTTCTGGGCATCTGATACCTGGAAGCAACCACATTTAAAATGCATCAAATATACAGGGTTGTGTCAAAAAAGGAATGTATCTCTGAAGGAGAATCAGGACTAATAGTGTCTTAGAGTCCTAGTCTGAAGATGAAGGCAACTGAGAGGAATAGGCTAGGGACTAAGCCTCAAAATTTGAATCCTTGTCTGAAACTCCAGGTCTCTGGCCCTTTTAGGGGTAGAGAACCAAGGAGGTACAGGAACCAAGACCCCCTTAGGAGGCTTCAGTCCCATCAAGGCATTGAAAAACCCTTGAGTAAAGTCTTGCCATTCACATAGTGGATCCCTGGGAGCTGATACCACATGCTTAGTCTTCTGCCTTTTCTTCACTTGAGTATCCACATTGACAAAGCACAGAGGTTCGAACTCCTCCTCGGATTCTATTAACGTATGTGGTATCTCTTCCTTGACCAGTATCTGAGGAATCCCACTGGGCTACTCAGAAATATCCCGCCACAGTTCCTCCTTGGCGTCCATGGTGGATGTTTGCAGTGCTTCCGAGGAAGTGTGAGAAGCAGGTTCTGTGCCGGCCTCTGATAAGATTGAGGCAGAAGAAACCGAAGGTAATGCGGGGCTATTCTGTAGGTTCTTTTTGACCTCCTGAACAATGTCTGGTGGAGGCTGGACTGCAGCAGGCTCGGGCCTAGACTGCTTGGCCTTCTTTTTAAGTCAGGACTGATCTTAGGGCCAGCAGATTCTGCTATGGTACTGTAGGCCAAAAGCTTGAGATGTTGGTTCTCAAGGAAAATGGAAGGTGAAGAAAGGCAAGGTCTTTAGTACAAAGGCTTGACAAGATGGAACACTGAGTGTGGTCATGAGACTCACCTAAGCAAAACAAGCACCTATTGTAGTGGTCTTTATGGGGAATCTGCCTCCCACACTGACATTTTTGGATGACTTGTAAATCACTGAACAGTTTAAGAAAAAAGATCCACAACGAGGTACTTGTCTGGAAGATGCAGGCTCAGTAAAACCAGTGAATGTGAAGGATGTTCAGACCAACGTATGACAATGGCGTTCTGACTGGCAGCAAAGAAGTTCTGATTCTATTACACAGCACTGCATTCAAGTGATGCACTAGGTCTGATAAGTAAAGGAAAAGATTGTTCGTATATAAGGCCAGCTTAATTTGGCAATCTACTTGTAGTGTATTCTGCAAATGCTGCGTCTTTTAATTTAGCCACCAGAGGTTTGAATTTTTACAGTTTGAAAAGGAGGGGGAACCAGATAATCCTGACGTACCCCTATGTATCTTACCGACCCTACTTTTTATACAAGCTTAAGATGAAGGTACATGTTTTGAGGTAGGTCAGTGAACTTCTTTGGGAAAACAAATATATGCAGTACAAAAAAAAAAAAACACCCCACTCTCTTGAATGCTCAGTTGGTAACCTACTGTTACATTTCTCAGCATCTTCAGTTACAAAGGCCATTTTTGATTTAAGTTGTCCTGATAGAAGGAAGCCCAAATTCAATTTGGTGGATCAAGAAAGGTAAAACGAGTGCCAACCTGATTGCAAGATGGCCATAAAAAGCTTATAATTGTGGTTTCAGTATTGAAGTGAGTCTATACGAGCATGTTGATGTTGGATTCTGTCTTTGTTCCAGCAGTAAAGTAGTAACAGCCTGCTTCCAGGAAGGAGGTGATATTCTGGTATTCATTATAGTGTTCTCCAAAATAATCGTCGGCCCCACCCTATTTCATAGATTTACCAGAGGAACCCATCCAAGTCTGATGTCTTCCTCTGGCCTGAACTTTCAGGATCCAATGACCCCTTCCCTACTTATCTTTGCAACCAAGGAGTCCCTGTGAATTGTACCATGGGCCAACAACCCCACATCAGTCATAAAGTTGTTCTGTAGACCCTACTGTCTTTTGTGGGGATCTCAATCATGTGCAGCCTTTTAAAGGGGCATTAGACAGATTCTCAGACTCAGTGGTTGCAAATGTGCCTGCTGGAGACCTACTGCCTTAGCCTCTTTGCAAGATGCCCTATAGCTTTAGGGATAAATTCAAAACTTGAGATCTTTAAAAAGACTTATGAGCCTTATCCACTTTTCTAGATAGGAATTGGTCCATAGTATCCTCAGCTGTCTTCAGTCTTTTGATTGCCCCTGAAGTCCTTTTGGGTAAACTCCAGCTGCATTAAGCGTGCATTCCTGTGCCTCCCTGAAATCCTGTTAAAAAAAAAATTGTTCCCCTTCATTTCCACCTCAAAGTGCTTAATCTTTTCCATGAGCTGTTTCTTAAACTGTTCCCACAGCAGCTGAGGTGGCAACAAAGAACCTCCATCCCTTTGTAAGCTAAGCTGACATGCCTCTTCTTTCTTCCTTTGAAAAGCACCCCTTTACAAAAATATAGATTCACCTTCCAATGTCTTTCCCCAATCTAATAATAATGGGGTATAATGCAAGAGTAAAATAGGCAGAATCCTAAAGTCTTGACTCAGATATCCATATTCTTTGGCTATGCGCACTGTCAGTTCTGTAATAGGAGTGAAGTGTTGGGGAAAAATCCATAGACATGCAATCCTTGCTCTTGGAAATTACTGACATTTAATAAACCTCCTTTTGATGTATGAGCTAACAAACTTTCCCTGAGACCGAATATAAAGTTTTATTGATCTGTCTTGTACCTCCCCACCAGAGAACTGTTTTCCACTCTCCACCAGCGGAAACTGTTTTCCACTCTCCAGATTAAATGATAGTCTCTACCTGAAACAATAGCCGTTTACTAAGCATGTTTGTCTTATCACCTTACAAGGTGCCATGCAGCATGTAATGCAGGATTATAGTGCATAGAATCCCATCAAACAACTCTTTAATACCCGGCCCATACTTCTCAACTGTACAGATTTCTCACAATGTCCAGATGTTTATCTCTTATTTTTGGACTGTTCCTTACAAAATTTGTGGAGTTCTAGTAATTCAGTGAAGACTGAAGTCAGTAAATAATGTCAGACATTTCAGTTTCAGACTTTATATATTTCAGAAGATGCATGCTAAAATAAAAGCTTTATTCTGTTAACTTTCTTAAGCTTATAAAAGCAATATTTAAAATCTCTCCCTGATTTTTGATCTGCACTTTTTTTCTCCTTGGTATATTTTGCGTTGTCCAGATGCTTCAAGAGGTTGAGTGTCATGAATTAGCTGCGTTAGCTGTCTTTTTATAGTTCTAGGAACTTTAAGTACTTAATCACTGCTTCTCTCCTCTTCCCCTCGTAACAAGAGGAGAAAGACATACAGGCATAATCCGAACCCAACAATTTCATAGGCTGTGTATCAGACAGATGCGTCTCCTGCAAACAGAACAATTAGGGAAACTGCTTAATAAAAAAAAGTTTTTGCCTGCTTCACAGGATAAACAGTCCTCCCTCCTCCTCCTCCTCTCCCTCACGTTAGGGGTTGCCACAGATAAACCGTCATTAATATTACAATTTAGAAGCTCAGTTTTCCCTAGGTGTAAGCCATATTAGCTATTGTAGCACAAAGGTTGCATCCCCTTGACCAGAAGAGTCATCTGACTGTCTCATAACAACTAATAGAACCTACAATTCATTGTGCGATACTCGGATATTCCCCTCATCTGGCTGGATAAGGAGGGGGTACTGTTAGCTGCCTGTCCAAGTGCCATGATCGGTCAGGTTACTCAAGCACAAGTTCTGGCATGACTCTGTCATAGTTCATGTGGAGATGAATGACTTGAGATGTACCACTTGAGATGTACCTCACTGGACTATATGAAGAGGGACATGACTGAGCTCTTGGTTTATGTGTCGCAGGCAAGTGTGTCTGGCCTTAAGCAGCATTCTACCTTCTTCAAGGATGGTGCCACAATGCAAACAAAAAAATATTGATTAACAATTGGCTTAGCTTCTGGTGTCAGTCCAAGGGGATCAAATATCTGTCAGCCTGGGAAGACATGGTTGACAGGCCGCGCTGCTTTACCAGAGATGGTCTGTACCTGTTTCCTGCAGGCTTTGGGATACTGGCAAAGGCATTAGCCACCCCCTGTTGTGCCTTTTTTAGGCAGTGTTAAAATAACCAACTTCCCAACATAACACAATCCTCTGTAGATAAACTCAGGGTACTGCTGCTTAATGCTAAGAGTCTAAACAAGAAACTGCACTCCCTGGAAGTACTCCTTACATTGGGAGATGCTGACATCTGTGCAGTCAGTGAGACATGGTTCAAAGGCACGGAAAGCACCCTGGCTGTGCAGGACTACAATGCCTTCAGTATATTCAGACCATAAACTGAGTGGGGAAAAAACAAAAGGAGTAGGTGGGTCCATCTTCATTAAGGATAATTACACCTCGAAACTGGTCAAACAGTGTGACTCTCTTGAGCTACTCCATGTCCAATTAACTATAGGCAAAGCCCCCTACCACATCATAGCTAGCTATAGGTCCCCCCCAACCATGAAACAGGAAAAGCATACCTGGACTTACTGGAGTCGCTTGCCGTACAGCCCAACATCTTACTCATTGGTGATTTTAATTATCCTACCATCGACTGGGAAACAAACCGCCACAAACATGGTGGCTCAGAGGTTCTTGGACCTTGTCAATGTAAATGCTCTGTAACAACTAACTAGTCAGCACACCCACAAGGCTCAAATGTCCTGGATATAGTACTCATTAACATGGGAGAGCATTACACCTCCCCCATATGATGTCCTCCCTGGTAAGATCGGACCATAAATCAGTCTCGTTCAATGTAATTATAAGACCAGATACCCCATCAATATAAAAATGCTTAAGAGTTTTTCTAAGGCAAATTACCTCCTACTAAGTGATGGTACAAGAAGTTTCAAAACCGGCTCAAAAGCAGATAACGCAGACTTCTCTGCAGAGGTGTACACCAATGCCCTGTTTAACCACTTAAGCAGTTGTATAGAATTGGCTATACTTGACTGGATTAAAACCAGGTCTTGCTGAAAAACCAAGTCTCCTTGGGGTGTGGGTGTGTGTGTGTGTGTATATATATATATATATATATATGTATGTGTGTGTATATATATATATATATATATATATATATATATATATATATATATATATATATAAAATCTCTATCCAAGAACAAGAGGAAACTGGCTTAGCAGAGGAAGAAATAAGTTTCTAGCTTAAGCAAATAAATTGGAGATCTTGTGAAGTCCTCCAAAGCTAATTACAAAGCAAAAATAGCCTCCCTAGGTAAGGATAGTCACAAGGCATTCTTTAACTACATCCAAACTGTAAAAAGGTATACCCAGCATTGCACTGAAGTGGTTGTGCATGACACCACCCATACTGAACTGTAGGTAATGGCCAACCTGCTAGCTGACTTATGTGATGAAAACTTCACCCCCCCCCCACAATCATCTCCCATAGTATACCTGCTATCATTCCTCCAGCCTGTTATCTCGAGAGCAGGTCATCTCGGTGCTCTCCAAGGCCAAAAACATGGCATTAGTGGGAGCAGATAACATCCCAGGTTGCCTTTTAAACAACTTTAAAACATGACCTAGCAGACCCACTTGGATCCCTATTTAACCACAGCCCGAGAACTGGCTAAATTCTGATGGAATGGAAGACCGCAACAGTAATCCCTCTGCACAAAGGTGTCCATCAACCATCCCTGGGAATTATAGGCCCATAAGCGTGACTAATCTCCTCTGCAAGGCCATGGAAAGAATCATTATGGGCCTGGTTAACAAGAACATAAATAATCTTCAGACTCTGGACCCAACCCAGTTCGGATTTGTTAAAGGTAGATCATGCCTGTTAAACATGGTTGACTTTTTGAGAAAGTCACCAAGGCCCTGGACGAGGGAAAGACAGTGCATACCACCTATCTTGACCTACCCAAGGCATGTGACACAATCCCCCACTCGGGTATTGTATACAAATTCTCCCCAATTGGGACTTTACCCCTACATTACCAGATGGGTAGCCATCTGGCTCACTGACAGGACACACACTGTCGTCACCAGTGGTATACCACATAGTTCTGGGCTGAGCCCCTTCTTCTTCAGAATTTATTTCTCGTAAATCCACAGAAACTTGGATGGCCTGTGGCTGACCAAATTCACGGATTGCAAATTGAGAGCAATTATTAAGCCCCCCCAAGGAGGTTAGTAAATTGCAAAAAGGGTTAACGCAGACAAATGATTGGTGCCAAAGCCATGGATTAAAGCTAAATGCAAAAAAAAAAGTATCATTCCATTCCCTTCTAATTACATTATAGACAGCACCTCCCTAAGTGTAGACCTAGTAGTATGTGATCTGGGTATTCAGGTTGACGGCAGTCTTAACCTGTCCACCACGTGTCCACAGTGGTAAAGAAATCCTAAGTGGCATATTTCGTAAGTAAATGCATCGCATCTAGATTTAAAGATGCTGTAATTCCATTATACTTGACCCCCTTCAGACCAGTAATTGAGTACAGTGCTTCCTTTTGCATGTATTTCGCCAGACACCTGCAACAATTGGAGAGACTACAGAGATTTCTCACCAAGAAATTACTGGGTACACAAAACAAAGTCTTATGCAGAAAGACTGAAAGCCTCTCACTGTATTCGGTCTCTTGCAGGTTGCTAAGTGGCGACCTGTGCCTGGCTTACAGGGCAGTCTCTGACCTGGCCCTGATGGAAATTCTACCCATTTGTAAATCAAACTGTAGGAGGCTCACTCTTTCCAGGGATCTTAACCTAGCCTCTGACATAAACAGGTCATGCTGGAGAAAGAGGTGCATATCTCGGAGACTGCTGTTTCTGGAGCTAGCTTCCAGTTCACATGAAACAGACCCCCTCCCTGACCCTGTCCAAATGCAACCTAGATCAATGGATGGGTGACTGTAAATTCACTCATGGAATGTGTGTTCATGTGTTCGTACTTGGCTAACTGCCCATGCAAGCCATTTTAAGCCTAGCCAATTATCCCCTGTGAGATTCAAACCCTGTAACTTGTGCTTGTAAGGCAAGCACCTTAACCACTAGGACACCCTCGTCACTCCTGGACAGAGGAAGTCAGTATTAACTACCATAGACCCTTACCTCTGCGAGCTTTACTCCTGTAATCACTGACAATTGGGGCAACTGGGGATAAATATGTCTAGGATTGTAAGGGCTCTAGGGTCATTACCCTAGCATCCTCATATGAAAGGCAGGAAATCCAAAAACATAGGGATAATTTTATCATTTAAAAGTATAAGTTGCCCTGTGTATTTCTTAATACAGCCAAACATATGAAGAAATGAGGAATGTAATATTTTTATAAATTATTTTAAAATGCACACTTATTTTTCAATGCTGGAATAAATAAATAGGAACAGCTGTTGAGTATATGAGGGAAATAGTAAGCCGTCTTTGCCTTTTTACTAAGTTAAAAATGTTTTATCAAACTCTATATAGAGGTTGAAGAGACTAGATTTTAACTTCACCTATTGATGCTAATTCATTTACATAACTGCTGTGTCAAGTATGCTTTGCTGTTAGCTACAAAGTCCAGTTGGAGGTGCATTAAATTTGTAATTTTTTTCCCTTTTTGATACTGTCTTTGCTTAATAACTAGAGCTGGCCTACAGCAAATGTATAGCGACACTTCTGTTTTAAAGGTTTCAAGAGAACGGTGCACTTTTAAAATGGGCATTTAACTTCTTTTAAGTATTGCTAAAAGTGTTCTAACAGCTTGTCTCCTCATGGTGAATAAGCACATACCTGTGCTTTGCGGGTGAGACGGCTCTTCAGCAGGTGATGACTGTACATTGTTATGCCACAACTTGTGAAGAGCCATTTGTTTGTTTATATGTGCCTGTAGGGGATAAATTGGGAGGATACAGTACTTAATCCTAATTATTTATTGGTCCTTTTATTTTGAGACCGTAAAAACCAACATGCTCAAGGTGGGAGGAGACAGGGCTACTTGAAGAGAATGCTGTGTGCAGAAAGGAGTGGAGAGGATGTCCTCCATGTCAGCACATTACATGCACCTCCTCAGATCTCAGCCAAGTACATTTTGGGATAGGTCATAAAGCGGAAAACGTCAAACCACCCTGGTGGCTGTCTAACGGGTGGATCTCACTTGATCCTTGTTCCAGTGATGGGTACGAAGTAGGTCACTTGACTGGTTGGTTGACAGACAGTGGAGGCAAAAAAAAGTACAATGACAGAACTAACTTCATCTTGAAATGTGCTGTAAAAAAAAGCCTCCTGCACCCCATATGAGGGGTGAACCCGTGTATTTCTGCTAGTTGTGTATACTAACTCCAAAGCTATTGTACAGTGAAGTAAGAAGAATTCTGTGAGGTACAGCAGTCTTGATCTTGGCATGGGAATCACAGCACTCACTTTTCTAATCACACTTGGGTTGTTAACCACTCCTGCATCACATTTCTGCCTAGCACCATGCACGTTTTCATAGTCATTGCTATAAACCAAAGCTAATATTTTATATGGCCTGAATGCATGTATCTGAGGGTCTGTTTCTTTCACCCACCTTCATCTTTAATCTTCTGACTGGGAATCCCTGTAATGTGTCGTGTTTGTCAGGAAAATGTTAATGCAGAAATTTAAAAAAAATCATATTTCTTACTGTACTGTGACAAAGGTTTACATATTTTCATTTCTGCTAATGTTACTTGGTCCATGTTCATGTTATCTTGTGTATATCGTTCACCTGTTTGGTAATCCAGAACCAACTCCTTTGTATTACAATCACAGATGTAGTTAACCAGAAGTATAAAGTATATTAATATCCATAATAGTTTCATCAAGTGGTAATGTCATTTTTGGTCCTGCCATAACACAGCTGGTTTATTCCAGTTTGTTACACTGTCCTGCATTTTAACAATGGTTTCCAGCGGTTGTTTTGGTACCGTGTGGTTGACTTCTATATGTAAATATGTTTAGTATTATAGTGTTTCTCCTTAGTGTTCACGTGTTACATCTGTGCTGTGACCAGACTACCGTGCCGTCCCACCCTTTCAGTTGTTTCCTGTAGCCCACCCCCTTGCTTTGAAGTACGCAGTTATTACTAGAGGTCTTTTAGTGCATAGTTTATTCTGTTATTTGGACTGTGAATTTAGTTTAGTGTTACTAGAATTGCTTTTGGTTATACAATAAAGTGTGTTTTTTGTAAACTTTTGAATGTTTGTAAATTCTGAAAGGTACATAAGTTTTTGTACACATGATATACCTATTATTTGGACTGTTTTCCTTTATAAATGTGAAGTATTTTCAGATGTGAAGTGCATTGTTAGTTGTGTGGCACAGAGAGAGAGTAAGCCCTGATTGTGTGCCAGCAAACCTGAGTTCTATTCATGATCAGGTTTAGTAGATATAAGGGCACAACTAAGTTGCACAGGATTAAGGCCCAGAATTATACTTAAAAAGATTAGATGCCAGACAAATATATGCCTACAGTACGATTTAATTTTTTTTTATATTTTCTATGATTATTATATGCTAATTGTATGTTTAAACTATTTAGTGTGTATGTCTTACAGTTCCTGCATAAGAAAACTGTTTTCTGATAAGTTAGAGCGTTTCCTCCCCGGGCCTCCACTGCAAAAGGGCCATATCTCCAGCTGGATTATCCTGGCAGCCAAACAGAACAAATAAATATATTTTGCCTGGAATTGGTGGGGTAATTACCTTGCCATTTCTAGATTGGGTACTAGTGGTACACCTTCTTCTAGGAAGTTACAGATGCTTTTCAAATAGAGGCACACTGATAAGGAAATGAGAGAAGCTTCTGCTGTCATCTTTTGTGACAAAAATGTGTACAGGTGGTATCTTACAAATCACTTGTAATTCATTCTGGAATGGCGGTTGAATTGCGAGGGGCCATTTCTCATACAAATGTGTGGAAAATGGTTTAATTCATTCCTGGCCAAAACAAAATTAAAAAAAATGTAACTAGCCATGGTTTGAAGTGTAGTACAACTCTTAAATGGAGGAGGGATGGAGGAGGAATGGAGGACTACTGTACACGCCTAAAACTGTGGGTCACATGTCTTAAACAAATTTATTTGACGTTAAATCCATCTAAGAATGCAGACTGACATGTTTCCTGAATACGTCATTGTGCGATAGCAGTTATGAATATCTGTTGTCTCTGATTATGATTAGTGTTTTATTCAGTTTAATGTGATATAAATTCTAACTTAAAACATCATACAACAGATTCCTATCCACACCCCCAAAAAAATAACACACAATACAGTTTATGCTGGTGTCTATTTTTTTAATCCCTCTCCAGGACTTTGCTCAGTGGTTCCCTTACTTGGCTCATTCATTCAGGTATCAGCATCATACACTTGTGCCCATTCTTTCTGCCCAGCCCCACCATTGTCCATGCCAAAAACAGAAGTGTCACCATTTTTACACTATTTACAGAGTCCACTTAGTCTTTAGTTGTTGACAGGGGAGTCTTTTTCACACTGTCCTGCCTGTTCCCTTTGTTTTTTGTCAAGTGTAGGTGGTGTCCAGGGTGACTTGTATCTCCCTTTTTTAAGGATGGTCTTGAAGTGGTGCATAATTGTGTTAAACTGTCATTCTGTTGATGTCGCCTGTGTTGGATTGCCACTCCAGGACTGCAGCCTGCACCTTCTCCATGTTGGATGAAAGTTTTTTAATGCAAGCTGTTGGCATAGGCCCTTTTTCCCTGGCATTCTCCTCTTCAGAAGAAATTTCCCTTTCTTTTTCTTTGAACTGCTCATTGCAAAGTGCTGGAAGTTCCTCCATTTGTGAGGTCATTGTCATGGTCTTGTAGCAGTTCCTCCACATCCATCTCCCCTATGTCCAGGTGCTCTGCTGTGGAAACTGTCTTGCAGCACTCCAGCTACTTCAGCCACAGTTTCTCCCTAGGAAAAGGAAGGAACCAGTTTCCTCCAGGCTGCACATAGGGCTTTTTGAGACACTCCAACCCAGGCACTTTTGATGAATGATATATAGCATGAAGAATGTTTAACTTAGTCTTCCAGAATTCCTTCAATGTTTTGAGTCACGTTGAAGAGCCTTGTGAAGAGTGATTTTGTGTAGAGCTTCTTAAAGCATGCATTGACTTGTTGATCCATAGGCTGAATGAGGGAAGTTGTGTTGGGAGGCAGGACATGAACCTTGATGAAATCATAGTCTTATCTGAAGAATTTCCTCTAACTCTGGTGGGTGGGCAGAGGCATTGTCCAGAAGCAGAAGGCTTTCATTGGCAAATTGATCTCTAGTTACTTCTTGACACTTGGAGCAAACACCTTGAAAATCCCAGTCCTTGAAAACTGACTGGTCTACCCAGGCTTTGGTGTTTGATTTCCACATTACAGTAGTTTTGATTTTATAATCTTTGAAAGCTTCTTGGGTTTTCTGAGTGATACACCAGCAGAGACTTCAGCTTGAAGTCTCCACTAGCATTTGCTGCCAGAAGGATTGTGAGACTATCTTTCATGGACTTCTGACCTGGAATTCTAGCTTCTTCTTGGCTTATGTAAGTCCTACTTGGCAGTGTCTTCCAGAAAAGCCTGGTTTCATCACGTGAAAACTGATCTGATATTGTTAATCCTCGTTCGGCCCTTACATGTGGGCATCGGTTTTGACTTCGGAACTGAGCTGGCCATCTTCCAAGCTCACGCCAGCTGCAAACTCTGGAGCAAAAAACTTACCCAGAATCCCCCTCTCCCTGTTACCTCAGATTTTGTTTGCCGTGTTGCCATTCGGTCGTGTCAAGCTACTTCTCTTGAGCTAAGTACAGTATTTTCTTCATACCAAGTTCTATGCTTTTTTCATAAAAAAGTTATTAGATAGTTATCTCTTAACTTATCGCATTTAGCGACTACCCTTTTTTGAATCCTTTTCAACTCCCTTTCCTCTCCTTTTTTTTACCGAGAGGTAATTCCTTTTTCACCATCTTTGGTAAACCCCTTTTTCTTTCTTGCCTTCGGGTATTTCTTGTACAATTGCTGGTATTTTTCTGTTTTTTTCTTTCTTTCCTTAAACATGACAGATTAAAAAAAAAAAAAAAAAGTAGCCCAGGGTTTAAAAGATGTTTAGATTGTAGACATAAATTGCCTATTTCAGATGCACATTCCCTGTGTGTCTATTGCTTGGGTGTGCCTCATTTAACAGTTGACCCGCCTTGCGGGATTTGTAAGAATTTCTGTAACGGGACATTAATTGAGAGGAAAAATAAATTAATATTGAAGGGGATACTTAAATCTCCTTTTTCAGAGGCTATTTCTGGGTCGGAGGCTTCAACCCCTCAAAGATCCCATAAGAAAAAAGAGTGATCAATGTAAAAAGGCCAAGTTTCTTCCTTCGTCCCCAGCTGGGGACCCTCAAGAACCAAGACCTAAGAAAGCTAAGCTTTCCAGTTCGGATTTGACTTCTTCGGCTCCAGAGCTGTCTGTGCCTAGACCTTCGGTGCCATCTGAGACCTCGGCACTGACCAGTGTGCCCCATACCGCATTGGTACCAAGGAGCTCCTCTGTTCAGACTCCCTTACCGGCACCGACTGTCCAGTCGATGGATGTTTCAGTGCCCATTTCCTTTTTGGCACCAACTACTCTCTCAGTATCTACCATTCAGTTTTCGTCACCGATGGTTTTGGCTCAGGCCTTGGTGCTGACACCCACTTTGGTACTGACCTCATCGTCTGTGCAGACTACGCCTTCGGCACCAATTTCCTCAGTGCAGATACCAGTAGTTTAGTCCATTACAGCTCCGTTGTTCTCAGTGCAGACTATCTCCGTGGTGGGCATCAAGTTTGCTCCATCCTCGGATAGACCTGACTCTCCCTAAGCCATGTCCGTGAAATCTGCTAGAAGCCTCTCTGAACATGATGTGTTGCGTCTTGTGGATAAAGTGCTTTTGGCCAGAGGTATCCCGCCCCCCCAGGACCTATCCTTCCTCGGGAGCTGATCAGCCTTTACCAAAGACCCCTGCTTATTCTCCTCCTTCATTGCCTTTGAAGCCCCTTGATGTAGCACAGTCTTCCCCCACTACGGTTCCTTTTTATGGACCTCATTAAGGAGCCACAGTTGCCTTTGTGGCAGGAGAGTCTTGTCACGGCCCAGGATGTCAGCTGTGGCATACGTACTTTGGCATTTCACAGCCATCCAGGCACTCCAAGTCGGCAGGCTGAGCCACTTAGGCAAGGGGTGACCCCTGCCCTGGGCCCCCATCCCTCTTCAGGTGGACTCTCCTTCCAGCTTATGGAGAAGGCTCTGACGTCAGTTGGCGATCCTGTGCTATCACTCTCTCCACCCTCCTCTGGACTGCAATGTACACAAGCCGCTCCTAGCAGACACCGGGCGCAAGGGCCTCAGGACATACTCTGTCACAGGAGACCCCTTTTGAGTGGTCTTCCCTGGCTTCTCCCTCTGAGGAAGATCATCAAAAGAGCTCATGCAAGAGGAAGCACATGGACGCAACAGAGGAGTCCCTTACTGAAGATACCGACTTTGATGGGGAAGTTCTCCTCGATCACCCTTGGAGATATCCTTTGGTGATATCCTTGAAATCCTTAAACAGGTGACTGGCAGCCCTCTAATCCGACCTCTGAAGAGTCTGTGTTTCTGCAGGCCTTTTGTTCCCGGCCTCCTACCTCCTGGGTTACTCTACCTACCAAGGAACTTGTCTGGCTCGTCATGCAGCGTGCATGGAAGGCTCCTGAAACCGTTGAGGCCATTCCCCGGAGGCCAGATAAAATTTTGTCTCCTGCTAGTGATCCCCATTAGTCCAAAGTTGTTCTTGTAGATGCTTTGGTGGTGGCGGCCACAACTAAAAGGGACCTGGCGGAAGAAGAAAGCCAGACTGTCCATCTGCCCAACAAAGAGTTCCGGGCTCTGGACAGAATAGGGAAGCGTACTTTTGCATCAGCGACATTTGCAGTCAGGTCCCTGAACTATATGGCACATTTTACCAGGCTTCAAAGAGACTTAATTTCTGAGCTGTCTGAAACTTTGGCTGGAGCTGTGTCTTATGAGGTCTGTGACAAAGTGGCCTGTCAGCTAGCCACCGTGGAATCAATATCTAACTCCTCCATGCGCCTGATATCTCACTCATCAGAAGGAGCAGCTAGACTGGAGGGTTCAGGCATTGTTCTGAGACGACATGCCTGGATGCGCTTGTGTAATTTTGCAGAACCTTTCAAGGCTTCCTTTCTCAACGCTCCCATCGAAGCCTCGTCGTTCAGACCCAAGGTTAAAAGCACATTGGCCAGATGTGAACCGGATGGTAAGACCCTTTCTGCTGTGGATGTCCGTTCCGTTATTCTTCCCCTCAACGGGCTTTCTCCAGAAACCAGAAGAGTGGGAAGATATGGCACAAAAAGTCTCAAGGTTCTTTCCGTGACACACGGGCCGAGTTCTCCCCTAGAGGCAGAGGGGGAAACTCTCAGGTAAGACACCCCTTTCGGGGCAGAGGGGGTCCGTGTAACCAGGGATTCTTTTTCTGGCCAATCCTACCAGTGCTCCTGAAGAGCGGCCCAACTGCTTTCCTCTGCAAGTGGTTGGGGGTCGTTTATCTTTGTACCTTCTGCCTGACTAACCATTGCCACCGATTCTTGGGTACAAAGGATAATAAGCAGAGGTTATCCTATCCCCTTCGATCTTTGCCCCACTTCCCTAACAAGCTTACCTGACATTTCACCCAGTCAAAGGGAAGAAGCAGCGTTCGAGATTTCAAAGCTGCTAAGAAAGAGTCATCCAAATAGTCCCTCCAGACCAGATAAGATCCGGATTCTACTCAAGACTATTTTTGGTGCCAAAGAAAACCGGGGACTGGAGACCAATTTTGGACCTCCGTGTATTGAACAAGTTTGTAAAAGTACAGAAATTCTGGAGGGCCACAATACAGTCTATCCTTCCGCTTTCGGAAAAAGACTATTGGATGTGCTCGATAGATCTTCAAGATGCGTACTACCACATAAAAGTGGACAGACCATCAAGAAGATTCCTTCGCTTCCATGGGGGAGCCAGTCATTACCAGTTCAGAGTACTGCCCTTCGGACTCTCTACAGCCCCATAGTGTTCACAAAGTGCATGGCAGTCGTCACAGCTCACTTGCGACTACAAGGATTCCAGGTGTTTCCATACGTAGGCGACTGGCTCATCTCCGCCCCCACCAGACATCTATTGGAAGAATAAAAATATAAACACAATGCACCAAGGTAACACACAATAACGTTCAATAAAAACAAAAAGTAAAAGACAGAGGTGAGCGCTTTCGCAACAATAGTTGCTTCATCAGACCAACTATTGTTGCAGCTATTGTGTGTTACCTTGGTGCATTGTGTTTATATTTTTACTTATTTTTTTGCACCTTGGTTTTACCCGCAGCTGTTTCTTTTTTGTATCTATTGGAAGAAGCCCTGGCATACTCTCTCCTCACTGCAGAAAGGCTAGGCATAACCATAAACTGGGAAAAATCCAATCTCACCCCATCTCAGTCCACAGAATTCATAGGGGTCATCTTGAATACAAAGAATTACAGAGCATCCATTCCAGAGCACAGAATTCCTAAGGATAAAGCAACAACTGATTCCAATCCTTTTCAAGGGAGAAATCCACAGCTTGTTCTGTTCTCCAGTTGTTTGGTTCCATGGCAGCCTCCATTACTATTGTCCCTCTGGCCGGGTTTCACATGAGGCTTCTAGAATGACTACTGCTCACCCAATGGTATCCCTTTCAGTACCCTCTTTCAGCCAAGATTCGGGTAACTCACAGGTTCAAACAAGATCTAAATTGGTGGATGGCACACAGTCCATCACAATGGTCTTGCCCCATTCTCCCCCCAATAACCCAAGGCTACAGTGACCACAGACACCTCTCTGATGGGGTGGGGGGGCTATTTCAGGGACAGACAGTCCAAGGTACTTGGTCCGAAATGGGAGGCCCATCTGAATATAAATGTTCTAGAGCTGAGGGCGGTGCTTCTGGCGTTGCAAGCTTTCCATCTCCTGCTGCTGTCTGGGACTATTGCGATACAATCAGACAACATGGCTGTGGTCTGGTACATCAACAAACAAGGTGGAACCAAATCTTACCCACTCTATTGAGAGGCCATGAGGATATGGCAGTGGGCGATGGCTACCAACCGCTTTCTTCTAGCAACGCACATTCCCCGGAGTTCCAACCTGATAGCAGACAGACTCAGCAGGTGTATTCTACAACCTCGCGTGTGGTCCCTGAATCCCTTGGTAGCGGCGATTTTCAACCGTTGTGGGTGTTCCTTGCTGCGACCTCTTTGCATCCCCAACCAACTACAAATGCAGCAGCTATTTTGCCCTGATTCCATTTCCGGGAAAGTCACCCAGGGACGCTCTAGTCCAAGATTGACCCTCTGGTCTGCTTTATGCATTTCCACCTCTCCCCCTCATTCCATTGTTTCTGAAGAAAGCCCACCGGTTGAAGAGCAAAGTAATCCTCATAGCACCATATTGGCCTTGTCAGATTTGGTTTCCCTTCCTTTGGCCTCCCCTGCTAGATCAACCGTGGCGCCATCCAACCCCGGGGTTGATCTCCCATCTGCAGAATCTGATTCACCCTAACTTGAACAACCTAAAGCTCACATCTTGGCTCCTCCAGATTCACCCTAACTTGAACAACCTAAAGCTCACATCTTGGCTCCTCCAATTCCTTTTGATTGCCAGGCAGAATTATCTTTCTTGGCCAGTACGTGGCATTCTTATTGCATCTCGTAAGTCTTCCACCAGAATTACATATCTCAGCAAGTTGAAAAGATTTACTTTTTGGCTGAAAGAAAAACAAGTAGATCCTTTTTCAGCACCAGTGTCGATAGTACTGAAATATTTGTCTACCCTATTTCAGTCCGGTCTGTCTGCCTCTACCATTAGAGTTCATTTGGCTGCAATATCTAATTTTCATGATGGTGTCCAAGACTCTTCTCTTATGTCGCACAAATTATGCAAGACTTTCATAAAAACATCTCAAAGAACATCTGAAAATTCATTGGCTTTGTCCCTGTTCTAAACCTGATTAAATCCTACTTTCTCTCCCTTAATGCTCTTCTTTCTATACCCCTTCCTTCTGGCCTCTGTCCGCTCTACAGCTTTAATCAATAGAATCTAACTTTGTATTCTAGTCCTTGTTTTTTTCTTTCTTCTACTTTTCTCTCTTTCTCTTTCACTGACCTACAAATCATTACTTTAGAACTCTGAGTGTTCTTGCACTCTATTGTATTTCTAACCTTTGCATAGAGTGTGAGATATTATTTATAGACACAATTTTTACTTTTATATTGTATTTTAAACCTTGCACAGACTGCGAGCCATTCATAGAAACAATTTTGATTCTCTCAAATCATTTTTAATCTCTTTGTATTTGAATGTAGTCATTTTTAATTATTGTAATCTTTTTTGTAATTTACTAATGCTTGGAGCTTATCTCCCTGGGCCTCTACTGAAAATGGACATGTATCCAGCTAGACTAGCCCAGCCAACAAATGTAAAATAAAAAATAAATAAAAGGCGTAAATCATCTAAGACCCCCTTTTAGAGAACCTACTCAACCATGGGACCTGTCATTAGTCCTATAAGCTTTGACAATGCCACCTTTCTAACCAGCTTCTTCTTGCGACCTCAGATATTTGTCATGGAAAACCTTGTTTTTGGTCGCCATTACTTCTGTCAGACGTATCTTGGAGCTTCAAGCCTTATGCATCAAGAGACCATATTTGATTTTTCATAGAGATAAGAGTGTCATTGAGAACTAATCCTTCCTTTCTGCCAAAAGTGATCTCTGAAATGGCCATTAATCAAACCATTGAATAGCCAGTTTTCTTCCCCAGTCATTCAAACAGAGGCGAGTATTGCCTACATACCCTAGATATTCACAGGCAAATTTGCTTCTACTTGAACAGGACTAAGGCTTCTCGTAAATCAGACCAGTTATTTTTGGCCTGTTCTGGACCTAGATTAGGATGTGCTGTTGCTAAGGTCACATTGGCTAAATGACTAAACGACTGCGTAACCTTCATTTTATAGAAAACATAATATTCCATTACCTACTACCATAAAGGCTCATTCTACAAGGTCGGTGGCAACTTCTGCTGCCTTCCATGCCAGAGCCTCTTTACATGACATTTGTGCAGCTGCAACTTGGGCTACTCCTCATCCCTTCATCAATCATTACAAATTGGATTTGGCCTCCAGGGGAAGAGCATCTTTTGGTTCTATGGTGCTCCGGAATGTCCTGAGAGCCTCCCAGGAATAAATGTAGCTGGGGACTCTCTCCCACATGTAAGGACTGAACGAGGATTAACAATATCGGATAAAGAAGTTATGTCTTACCGTAACGTTCCATCTGTATTGTTGATCCTCGTTCAGTCATTACGACCCTCCCTCCTTCCCCCTCCTGTGGCTTCTAGTGGATCTCCCCATCAGGTTCTGTTAGGTTATTTGACCAGGGGTAGCCTCTAGCTTCTTTTGACTTGCAAACTCAATCTGAAGTAACAGGGAGGGGGGAATTCTAGGTAAGAGTTTTTAGCTAGAGAGTTTGTAGCTGGCGCAAGCTTGGACGATGGCCGGCTCTGTTCCGTGGACGGAACCGATGGCCACATGTAATGACTGAACGAGGATCAACAATACAGATGGAACGTTATGGTAAGACTTAACTTCTTTTTATGGCAGATAGCCTTCTCTCTGTATCGATTCTTCAAATTCCTTGACAAATTTCTGTGCACTAGCTGCTTCTCCTTGTCTCAGAACACTGTGGATGTCACTTTTAAATCTGTGGAACCATCCCCTACTTGCTTTAAATTCCTCTGTTTGCTGTGAGCTACTTCTCGGATCTTTTTTTTTTTTTTTTAAAGCTCTTCAAAATTAGCTTAGCTTTCTCACAGATCATGGTCTGAGCTGTTGGATTACCCTTCGTCTGCCTCTTCTGGATCCAAACAAGAAGCATCTTCTCCATATCTTCATGAATTGTTTTTCTGTGTTTGTCCAAAACCTTTGTTCCTCCTTTTGACACCTTAGCACCTATGATGCTGTCTGTTTTTTCCAAAATGTTGAGATGGTAGACCTAGGCATATCATACTGTTCTGCTATTTGTTCTATTTAAGCTCCTCTCTCAATTTTTCCCGTGATTTTTCTTCTTTTCAATGCTGAGCCACTTATTTTTCCTGTCAGTATCACTCTTCTTTGGCCCCGTTTCTTCACTTCTTTGCAACACTTTAAAAGAAAACAACTGCACTACATAAATAATACAAGAACAACAGGAAACAAGGAACAACTTTTCTGCCTCCTTTCCAGGTCAAATTGTAGAACGCCCGGGATGCTAAAACCACAGCTGAATTGCACAATGATTGAGTTGAGAGGTGGTTGAATTGTGAGGTACCACCTGTACTTGCTGTGGAACAGGTACTGCGTTTAGAAGATGATACTGTAGGCTGTTGTGACAGTGGAAATGTGTTCTTATAAAAATGGCAGAACTAGAGAAGGTTGAAAGAGACTCTGAATGCTGTCAGATGAAATACTGAACTTGTACTGCAGCAGCCAAAGCGTGAGTTGATAACGCATAGCATTTGCATGTCCAGAGGGAGGAGAGGAGAGACCCAAGAACTGAAAGCTGCTTTTCTAAATATGTGGAGAGTGAAGGGAAAACGAGTGGAGGTTGAGGTAAACTGAGAATGAAATGAATGAAAACGTACTACCTGATAGGTGCATTATTCGGTTAGAACAATGCATGCAGAATAATGTTCAGGATCAGTAACAAGGTTTAAGGGATGGCAGGAACAGAGTAATTTATGTAATTTTGGAGTGAATGAAATGTGTGTGTGTGTGTGTGTGTGTGTGTGTGTGTGTGTGTACTGCATGAAAATAATGGAACTGTTGCCATGGTTTATCTCTCTTTTTTTTTTTTTTTTTTTTTTTTTTTAATGTATTTATACTCCTGTCATTTCTTAAAACGTTTAAAAATAAACCACTGTTAAATCCCTTAGGTTTTTAAAATTGAGCAACAGTTGGGTAATAGTTCAAATAGGGATTGAAAAACACTATAGTAGTATTTGAGACTGAGAAAGACTTGTGGGTTTTCTCTTTGACAGTATGCCATAAAAATGTTGCTTCATGGGACCTGTGTTCTTCTTGTTTGAGTTTATTCAGCAATTAAAAGTGATTGGTGCAAGTGAATTACAGGAGCATAACTGTGAAAGAAGAGATGGTGACAAGAATTAACTTATGTGGTAAAACGGAGCAAGTTTCTTAAAGGACAAGCATGAGATTTGGAGTGGGTGGTTAAAAATGTTAAGTACATTTCTTTTGTTCTGGTGCTGCAGCTTGACAGCTGCCATGCACTCCTTCTGATGTTGCGACCCCAACTTTAATTTTGGGGCTGACTGATGGGGAGAGAAGTAGAATTGGAGAGCTGCATTGGTCTGGCAACTATATTTCCTTGGCTGTCCTGCATGCCCAGTTTGACCATCTTTCTGAGCCTTGGCTTTCACTTGGGCTTGAACAGTCTGCCCACATTAGCATGGGCCCTCAGACCTTTCTTGCCAACTTTATCAGAGGCCAGAGCCACTGATCAAACTTCAGTCACATGGGCTGTAGTCAGGACTTCATCTCATTATGCCACTCTGCTGATTGAAATGTGCCTACATTCTACAAAAATAGTGAGGGATTTTCAATGCAGTCAGACTGTCCTGGTAAATAAGTGCATATAATCTATGATCTCAACATTTTTAAACGTTTTAAATGTTTAAAAATGTAATCTATAGACAATACTAGCAATCTATATTTTATAAATATGAAAACAGCATAGAATTTCTCCTCATTATAATGAAAAACAACTTTTTTAACAGACAAGTAAATGTACATACAAGTATTCTAAACATAATCATACTAACTACATCTGCTGTCTAGCAGGCCTTACTGTGAATACCCTGAGGTGCCTCTCAGCCTTCAGTCAAAACAAATCAACTAAATAAACCACATACAGTCGTTTGAAAATAAACCCATAACAGCCCAGCTGTTCAACTTTATGCCAGTCACCCATCTAAAACCCGATTCTAGCAACCATACCAATTGATCCAGGAGCACTTTTTCCACATTGTTTGAAAACTACTCCATCCCGATATCCATCATGTTCAACTCGAGAACTACAAATCTATGACTTAAATGCTAGAAGTAAATCTGGCAAACTTCCAGACATAAACTACTGGATGTCATCTTACCAATTTGATATCTTAGCTGTAACAGACTCCTGTATGAAAACAAAATCAAGAGTGGTCAATATCACTGTAATATTCTCCATTCACCCAAGCCACAAAAGCAGGAGTAATAACTGTATTCTTCTCCAATCACCCATCTATTAAAGAAAAAAGGACACATCAGTGGTCCATTTCAGCAAAGAAGAAATACTACTAACCGCTCTGAAATAAATACCCATAAATCTCTATACATAGCTGCTTTGTATGTCTCACGCTACTCTGAAAACTGTCAGCATTCTGGAAGACAGGCAAGGAAAACATGTTAGACTGGCTAATAGTGGCTGTACTTGATAAAGTTAACCATATAAGGACACTAAGTGTGTGTGTGTATACACATGCATGGGCAATGCCAAAGCATAAATGCGTATGGTTTAACACAACTTATAATCGCCCCAGAAAGAATAGATAAGGGAACAGGCAAAGAAAGCATGTTAGGCTGGCTAGTAGTGACTGTACCTGATACAATTAGCCATGTATAGACCCTGTCGGACACTGTAAGCAACCACCACCCTATCTGTGCCATCTTGAATGGCATAAAATCATCTGGAAATTCACAGGAAGATAAATACTTGCCTGCTCCCTGTTTGACATAAAGCACCAAATAAACCATGAGTCTCAGAGACAAAGCTGGAAAAATTGCAAACAAGCAAAATATCTCAGTATCTACAAAACTGTAGATATTTCAGAAACTATGGACAATAAAAATAGACTAGACTAAATTTAACTATTCTGAAAGTTTGCAAACCAACCACAAATATAACCCTAATCCACTATTGGCCACTAGTAAAACTGTTTTAAACATTGCAGAAAAGCACAACTAAACCCACTACCACATACATGTGACCACAACATAATTTATATTTTAAAGTCTGATTTCGTCAGTGATGTGCCTTTTCTTTTTCCAACATCTTTATTAAATTTTCACATATGACATAGGCAATCTTACATTTATATTAATGAAAAACAAAGTGACGCCATTTTAGTTGCAAACATTATACATCACATACACCATTGAAACAACTGTAGTTGCAAACATTATACAGAAAGTATAATCTGTCCAGTCACCGTCAGTTAAGTATTATAGAGCTCATTCAAATCCTGCCTCTTAAACCTTGTTCCTTTCTCTGCATATATTGTTCCTGCAATTCCCATTTTTCCTATATAGTTTGCGCTGTCCCTTATCTGAAGATCCCAATTCCAGTTGTTTTATCTCTGTTGCTATATTCAATACTTCTAGAACAGTTGGTCTAGACTTTGATTTCCGTTTTCTAGTAATTGCATTTTTAGCAGCCACCATAATTAGACTTAGCAAGGCTGTACTATGTCTAGGCAATTCCGATTCTATATCATAACTCAAAAACCTACATCTCCCCAGTCAATCCAGTTTGCTCACCCAGCATCTCTGACAGAGAAGATTGCAGGGAATCTCTAGTCTGCCAGCTCATTACAGTCCCAAAAATATGTTCCCAACCACCTCTTTCTTACCTGTCATACCTCCAACATTTGCTGTCCACCTGAGGACAAATTCTTTGTGGAGTCTGCTTGGGGTATAAAAATATCTATGTAAACACTTCCAGGCAAAGATCTTAAATCTTCTAGACTTTGCTGCATGTTTGGGGAAAAAAATGTGTGTGTGTGTGTGTGTGTGTGTGTGTGTGTGTGTATATGTATATGTGTGTGTATATATATATATATATATATATATATATATATATATATATATATATATATATATATATAATGTGTGTGTATATATATATGTGTGTGTGTGTGTGTGTGTATATATATATATATATATATATATATATATATATGTATATATAAATATAATGTGTGTGTATGTATGTATGTATGTATGTATATATATATATATATATATATATATATATATATATATATATATATATATTCCCCATTGTCTCTTTGTGAATTGCTTACCCAGCCTCTCTTCCCAATCCTTTCTAAGCTCCTCTAATTTATTCTTAAAATTACCATGCAGTATTTTACATGCCTTACTAATTTTATTTCTTTAACAGCCTCTGTTCTGGATTCTATTAAAACTCTGCCAGTGCTGATCTTTCATTCAGGAGTCCCGTATTTCTTTTTCTTTGCCTTCCCTGTCAAGGGGTGATATCAAGAGTATAGGCAATCTCTAACCTGCAGTCCAAATAAATTTTTGGCCTCTTCCCATTCTATTACCTCTCCCTTTCTAGTTATTTGTTCCCAATACATTGGTTACTTTGCCAGTTTTCTCCAATAAATTCTAGCCCCCTCTTGTATGTTATCTGTATCCCTAACCACAGTCATCTCTATTGGCAAAATCTCTTCTCCATTCTTGTGCTGGTTTAGATCTTGGAATACTCCATGCTATTTTATGAATATAATACTCTGTATGATTGTTGTTGTCAAGAGTCTGCATTCAAAATCCCAATCTCTCCTTATTTCTTGAGCTTCCCCCTTGTATCATCATCATAATTCCTTTCCATTTTGAATGATCATTATCTGCTTGTGCCATGTGTAAGACCCTTAACTGTGTTGCTCTAAAATACCCCCTCAAATTTTGTAATCCTGGTCCGCCTTGTTCTGTTGGAAAAATCATCTTATCCCACTTGACCCTTCCTGTCTTCCCTTCCCAGATAAAATACTTCAACTCTTTTTTTTTTAATTGCTATCCACAGCTTCTCCTCTGGTTCATAAAAATGTGCATGACAAGACTAAAGGGACTAAACATTTTAATGGCTTGTATCTTAGTATCCATATAGCAAAGCTTCAATTTTCTCAATTTTTGTATTATCTTCTGTTTAGTCGCTTCCCACATATCCTCAGCTGCCACAACAGAGTCTTTTCTAATCCATACTCTTAAAAACTTAATGGATATTGCTGGACCAATTCATGTGTGGTTACATAATTTTACTGTTATTGCCTTTTGTTTTAGCTTCATTAATTTTGTATCCCGAAAAGATTTGAAACTGTCTTCAAATGTTCCACAACACTGTAATGTCCATTTCTGGTTTTCTCATGTATAAAATAATATTATTTGCAAACAGAGCTAGCTTTTCTTGACTACCACATAAATTATATCCTAGAATTTCCAAGACCCTTATTTTCTTTGCCTGTGGTTCTAAAATATAATGCAAACAACAAAGGGGAAAGCTGACAACCCTGGCTGGTTCCTCTACTCAAGCAGAAGTTACCAGAGAGGACCCCACCCACTTCAATTTTTGCCTCTGATCCCTCAAATATACTAATCAACCTTGTAACTGTATCAAGGAAAGCAAATGCTTCCATTGCCCTGCTGATGAAGTCCCAGTTTACCCTGTCAAATGCATTAAGACCCACCTATGAAAGTGGTATTTTCTTACATTCTGCTTCCCTCTGGATCAACCGTGTTCGGTTAATATTGTCAAATGTTTTCCTCCCCTCCACAAAACCAGACTGATCCGTATCTATTAATCTTGCCATCATTTTTGCCATTCTTTTAGCCATTATAGATATAAACACTTTATATTCATGGTTTATTATTGAAATGGGCCAAAAGATGGATCTTTACCCTCTTCGGGTATTACCGTTGCCCCCACTTTCTTCCAGGATGCTGGTACTTTTCCTTCTCTTAAATATTGTTAAACAAAACCTTCCAAATCTTTCATTTTTTTTCCCTCCTAAATTCCACAGGAATATAGGGTTGCCACCTTTTCAAATGGCCATAGTGGGACATTTTCGGGACACGCATCAGATTTTACGGGCCGACACATACCCACGGTAAGTACAAAGGATAGAACTTTACTTTTTTGCCTAAATAAAAGCTTATTCTTGTAGCAGTTTAGTTGCTTATCCCGTTTCTTGTAACATTTAGGTATTTTAGATACAGAAATAACTATTTTATGCAACTATTACATAAAATATGGGATATAATTATGTCCTACAATCTCAGGACATTTGCCATTTTTAATATTTTTGGTCAGGACACAACCACCCAAAGAGGGACTGTCCCTTGCAAAGTGGGACAGGTGGTAACCCTACAGGAATACCATCTCTTCCTGGGGATTTTCCGCTAGATTGGTAATACATAGCCATTTTTATTGCCTCTCTTCATATCCTGTTAGTAAGTGAGCCTCATCCATCTCTAACCTTGGCATATTTAATTCTTCCGTAAACATTTCCATTTGTACCTTTTTCTTGATTTCCGTATTTCTCTGCTTTATTCACACTTAAACTTTCTGAAATATTTCTAATACTTCTACAGGATTTGTTGCTATCTTCCTTGTTAATAGGCTCCCTAAGCTTGGTCACAGCCCTTTCCACTTTCTGTTGCCTGAGTTGTTGTGCTGAAAGCTTTTGTGCTCTAGAATTAATAGCAAAAAGCAGTTGCTTAACAGCAGTCTTTCTAAAATTGTACGTATTATTGAGGTAATCCATTATTTTCTGTTTAGCATTCTGCACTTGCCCCTTTTCTTGTTCTGAGAGATTCCCCCTATTTTGCAATACTTTAACATTTGTCAGTCCCTCTAAATATTTCTTGTTCCTTCTTAACCACATCTCCCTTTCTTTTATTTCTACCCTAATTTTAAACTCCACTTTAATTTTATCCCACTCCCTAGCTACATTTTTCAGAAGAAAATGCCGTCTTCTCTAGTAGCTTCTGAATTAATTCCAAAACTCATTCCTTAAATTCCTCTCTTTCAACCAGCGGGAAAGCACCAGTGTCTCATTTTTATATCCTTACCTTGAATTTTTATTTTGGTTATCTGCACGTGATCTGAAATAGTTATTGGGTGCATTTCAAAACTTTCAATTAAATGCACATGTTCCTGTGAGATATAAAAACTGGGCTAGGCTACATAGATTGTATATCTCGGTGAATAATATGTAAATTCACTCCAAACTCCTAGTACTGAATTCACATCTTCCATGGCAAACGTTTCCATAAATTTCTTCAAAACTCTACCCTCCTTTGTTGTATTTTCCCTTCTAGGCCCTGTAGACGCATCTTCACTGTTGCAAACCAAATTCCTGTCTCCCACTATAAGTAATATTCCTTGCAGAAAGCTGATTATTTTTCCCAGAATTTTCTTAAGCTACATTATAGCAGTTTTAGGTGGGATGTAAATGCATGCCAGTGTAATCTTCCTCCTTAGCCAGTAGACCCTAGTACTGTGTATATTCCATTATTATATTTTTGTTCCTCTTGTATCACTGTTGGAGCTCCTCTTGCAATTAATATACATACTTCTGTTTTCCTTTCACCCAGATATTCTGCTGAATAACCTTCCTGAAAACCTTTCTTTATCAAATTCACATTTTCTTTGTGTTTTACAGTTGCAGTCATAACCTGTGGGGTTATCCTTGCTTGTAGTAGCCTTCGGCCGTCCCGAATACCAGAGTCAATGTTTTTCTGCATCTGCTGCTGTCACTTGTTGACTGACGTCAGGCCGTCAGTGCTATAAAGCAAGGCAGCTGACGCCATTACCCTCAGTCTTTTTTGCCGTGGAGCCCATAGCAGAAGCAATTCTCAAGTGTGCCGGTCGGTCGCTACCAGAGCTCGGTTTACAGCTGAAAACTTCTAAAGCTAAGTACCCTGTTGGGGATCCTTTTTTTTTTGCACCAACCGATGTCCAAAAAAGTTAACTTGCCTTAACAAAGTCTTGTCAGTGGAAAGCAGATCCCACACTGAGACTTCATTCGTACTGCATCACTTGTTTATGCCCAGAACATGACGTCTCCCGTTACAGGTTCTGTGCCCTCTTTAATGCGAGAACCATTCATCATAGAACTCATATTGTAGACATGTATTTTCGTCTTCCATCTTCGCATTTTGAAATGGCATCCGTCAGCCATAGACATTCTGAAAAAATATGGAGATAAAGATAGAGACAGACCACAGAAGGCCAAGCCTTCTGACAACGCTACCACTAAGCAGGTTGTCCGTTTTCCGGAATTCAGTGAGGTGCTTTAGCAGCCGCTGATGCCTGATACGATATCTACGTAGGCCTCTACAGAGATCCTTTTGGAGTCCGGTATGCAACAGAAATCGTCTTTGGCTTCCAAGGAGACCTTTCGCACTACCGATTCTAGACAGAAACCTGTGTGTTCTCATCCAACTACTGTTTCTCTCAGACCGATGGATACTCTTAGGCCTTGAAGCTAGGCTACTCTAGAAAATCTACCTCTAGCCAGCATCTTACTCTTGCTCCACCACCCCAAGCCCAAATGCTTAAGATGGCGGAGGATCTTCTCTCCCTTTTCAGGGGCAGTCAGCTCACAACTTCTAAAAGGAAAAGACACACTTAGCCTAGTATGAACCTATGAACCTATCTGCCGTAGGGCATTTATAAGCCTAGCCAGAATGTGTTTGGCTTTCGCCACCCATTTTAAATTTATTTTGCTGTGCCCTTTTTTCAGGTTAATATACTGTGCCTCTGTCTAACAGTGACACAGAAGTGATACCCGGGGTAAACCTACGATCTCCCATCTACTCATCAAGATTCCTCTTGAAGAGAGTCAGAGGGACTTTGCCTAACCTGGACTGGGATTTTATTCCAGAGTGAAGGGAGCCTCTGGGTTATGAATCTGTCCCTCCAGCATGTCCTATTTATTTCAGTGCTGAGGTTCAAGTCTCTCGAGCGCGTAGCTCGATGGGATTTGGATTTTCTGAGGTGCAGCATGTCCATTAATTCCGGGTTGGACATGGCTTTATACGTCAGGCACAGATCACCTCTGAACAGGCGGTATGCCACTGAGTAGAGCTGGAGTTTCTTTAACCAGGCAGCATATGGCATCTGTTTTGAGCCCTTTGATCCTCTTGGTGAGGTACTTTTGGGGTCTTTCCAGTTGCTGCAGGTGTCTGGTAAGGTACATCCCAAAAGGGGCATGGTATTCAATTATGGGCCTGATGAGGGATGAGTAAAGAGGCACAATGCCCTCCCCTGATCTAGATGTGAATCCCTTCATGATTAGGTGGGCTATATAAAATGTTTTTCTAACCACTTTGGCCACGTGGTTGTCAAATGAGAGATTGCTATCAACTTGGGTCCCCAGGTCCCTAATTACTTCTTCTGTACTTAATGGATTACCACCTATGTGGTAATTTGTGGGCACTTTGTTTTTGCCAAAGGGGATGACTATACACTTTTTGGCATTTAGCTTGAGGCCATGGCTCTGGCACCAGTTGTCTGTTTCTATGAGGCCCTTTTGGAGGATGCTTGTGTCGGCTGGAGAGTCGATTTATGGCGCCCAGTTTGCAGTCATCTGCAAACTTGGTCAGCCACAGTCCTTCTGTGTTGGCCTGTACCTCCAAGAAATATATACCGAACAAGAGAGGTCCCAGGACTGAGCCTTGTGGGACACCACTTGTAACTGGTTTGGAGTCCGACATGGCTCCAGCAATTCTAACCATGTGGGTTCTGTCCTTGAGCCAGTTTGCAATCCATCTAGTGACATAGGGGTTTATATTTAAGCTGGTGAGCTTCTCTATAATGCCCGAGTGGGGTATTGTATCAAAGGCTTTTGCGAGGTCCAGGTAGGCTGTGTGGACCACCTTCCCCTCGTCAATGGCCTTGGTGACTGTTTCAAAGAAATCAACCAGGGTTAAGAGGCAGGATCTGCCCTTAACAAAGCCGAACTGGGTAGGATCCAGTGTCTGTAGGTCCCCAATATCTTTATTTATGAGGTCCATGGTGATCCTTTCCATAGCTTTGCAGACCAAGCTAGTCAGGCTTATGGGGCGATAGTTTCCAGGATCCGTTGAGGCACTACCTTTATGGAGAGGGACCACTGTTGCTGTACGCCACTCTTTGGGCACATATCCTGTAGTAAGGCTGAGATTGAACAGTAGTTTTATGTTTGGGTTTAGCTCTTCTTGGAGTTCATGTAGGACGCAGCCCGGGACACCGTCTGGTCCCATTGATGCTGTATTTTTTGCTTTGGAGAGGGCGGCTCTTACCGGAGCATCTGAGATGTCGGGGGGGCAGCACTCTGCTGGGATAGATATTTGCCCTTTTGGGGGGGGGGGGAGAAGTTTGCGCTGAACCGGTCAGCTAGGATGTTGGCAATGTCTGTGGGTTCGGTGTTTTTTTTGTCATTTTGGACTAATTCTGAGCATATCTGGGAATTACCACCCAGGTTCCTAACATAACTAAAGAAAGCATTGTGATTATCCTTAGTGTCCTGTGCAATTTTTCTCTTGAAGCTGGCCTTAGACAATTTTATGAGTGCCCGTAATTTTTTGCTAATACTGATCAGTGATGCCTTCCCTTTTTGGGATTATGCTCTATTATTTAGTAGCTTCCTCCTTCTGTTGTATAGTTTGTTTATGGCTGGGGTCCACCAGACAGGACGTCTTGGTTTTATTTGGGATCGCATGATCCATGCATTCCTGAAGGTGTTCATAGAATGAGTTTATAAAGGATTCTGCGGTCTGGGTTGTATTTTCCACAGGCCCGGGGGCTATGAAGGATTCCACCTCGGTTTTGAGGACTGTGAAATTTGCTTTAGAGAAGTTTTTCACTGTGGTTTTCTGGGCAGGGGGTGGGGTCGGGATGTGAATATCCAGTGAGATTAGTTTATGGTCTGATCTTACCAGTGAGGGATACACCTCTGGTCTGGAGCATAGAGTCCCCATGTTGGTGATGATCAGGTCCAGTATGTTTTCCCCTCTTGTGGGAGTGGTAACAAATTGTTCCATAGCATTTGAGTTTATAAATTCTAGGAACCTTTGGGCTAGGGTGTTGGAGCTAGAGTAATGCTCCCAGTCTATGCTTGGGTAGTTGGAGTCGCCCAATATAATGGTGTTTGGAGAGACCTTCATATTTTCCATTGTTCTCAGGAAGGCCGAGTGGGGTTCCTGGGTTTGGGAGGGTGGTCTGTAGCAGGCTATAAACTGGAAGGCAGTTTTACCGACTGTTAGTTGCACATGGATGGTCTCTGATGCTTCGTGCTTTGCCACCAACCTGGAGGTGTGGGTATCTTTGATGAATATCGATACTCCCCCTCCTTTTGTGGTTTGGTCCAAGTTTTGGGGCCGAAAAGCATGGTATGAGGTATAACCTGGTAGTGCTGGGGTGCTCTCGGGAGCCCTGAACCAGGTTTCTGTTACTGCACAGATATCTATGTTCTCCATGCTAAGGAGAGTTTCGAGTGCGTGCATCTTGAGGTTTAGACTTCTGGCGTTGAGTAGCATTACTCTTAGTTTCTTATCCCTTGTGATACCTATGGAGGTGGGTTTGTCTTTTGAGCCTTGCCTAAAAAAGGCACTATGGGGTAGCAAGAGCCTTTGCCAATATCCGAAAGCCCAGGGGTGACAGGTGCAAGCTGTCCCTAGCGAAGCATCGTGGCTTGTTGAGCATATCATCCCAAGCTGACAGGCATTGGATCCCCTTTGAATGACACCAGTACTTAAGCCAATTGTTGAAATTGATCATCTTGTCTTCATATTGTGGCATCATTCTTGGTGAGGGTAAGATGCTACTCAAGGTCAGGGTCATACCGGCCTGGGCTACATGCTCAGAGACCTCTGTCTCTTTTCATGTAGTCCAGGGAGCTACGTCTCAGGTCATTCACACCAGCATGGACAATGACTGAGTCATATTTGTACTTGCCTTGGAGTGACCTGAGTGCTTGTGTTATGTGGCGGATCCTAGCGCCCGACAGGCTGCTCACCGTGACCCTCTCCTTGTTCAGCCTGGTGAGCGGGACGTCAGTGTGCCTGACGATAGTCACCTATTACAAGTGTATCAGGTGTGTTTAGTCTTAAGGGCTGTGACTGTTCAGCACACTGGCTTTGTGAGATATGTGTTGCACGTGTTTTGTTTTGGGGTAGCGGTTGCTTGGGTGTCTGCTTTGGAGGTCTCTGCTGCTTAGGCAGATCTTTATTTAGAGCCTCCGAGTATGTTTTTGTGTGATTATGTGTTTGGTTTGCTGTCGTGGTAGGTCTATGTGAGACTGGAATTGTAGTGAGTGTGGTTTCCTTCTCCTCCTCCTGACTGGTTATGCCAGTACTGAGTTGAGAGAGCTTAGCCTCCAGTTTGGCTATATGGTTGCATCTCTCACATATGTTGGAATTTGTTGGGAGGAGGAGAGGGTTGTCTGTGTACATGAGGCAGTTGTAACATTGCCTCAAGATTCCCAGATTCACCAGCTGGACCGGAGAGGAGATTGACAACTGACCTTTGGACATGCTAGAATAATATTGGGAATTCCTTTATAACTGAAAACCAGGGCCATTGGGGAGTGAGGGTGTAGTGCTTTTAATTTTTAGTGCTGACTTATGTAATTGCTTTAGTGAGCAAGTGCCAGGTAACTTAAGTGCAATGTGTTACAGGTAACTTAAATGCAAAAACGACAAACAGTAACTTTCTTTCAAGTGAAACAAGGAAATAAGTACAGTAAGCAATGCAGATATCACTAGTGATCCACAGAAGCACTGAGAAGGTGGATTAGGTGGAATTAGCGTTCCCGGGAAATAACAAGCAAACAAACAACAAGCATATAAACAAAGCTATATTCAGCAGGCCTGGGTCTAGTCTATGCTACAGCAAACAAGGTGTACCAATTTCACTAAGATACAGTTCAAATATTCAGGCACTATAAACCTTTAACCAGAAATTCCCAGCTCAGAAGGGCAGAGTCCAGACTCTCTCCCACAAGAGTGCAGACCACGAACCTTCTTAATGTAAAATAACTGGCCTGAAGCCCAAGGGCTTAAACCAGAACTAATACACTTTAAGAATAACAGACACTGGGCTCTCAATCAGCAGTTCCCAACTTAGAAGGATGAAAGCTACCTGTCCTGCCACCACAGTGCATGCCACAATCCTTCCTAATGTAAAACAACTGGTCTGAAGCCCAAGTGCTTAATCCAAAAGACTTAGAATGATAGCTACACTTTAATCAAGTTACTACCAAGCAGTAATAAATACAGTTGAATACTTTAGAGAATGCCTAGATTAGTGCTCAAGTTACACAAACAAACTAGATCCAGCAGGCCCTAATCCAGTCTATGCCACAGCAAACAAGGCGCACCAACTTCAGTAAGAAGCAGTTCAGATATGCATGCACTATAAGCTGTTAACCAGAAATTCCCAGCTCAGAAGGGCAGAGTCCAGCCTCTCCTCCCACAAGAGTGCAGACCACGAACCCTCTTAATGTAAAGTAACTGGCCTGAAAGCTCAAGTGCTTAAACCAGAATTAATACACTTTTAGAATAACAGACACTGAGCCCTCAATCAGCAGTTCCCAACCTAGAAGGATGTAAGCTACCTGTTCTGCCACTACAGTGCAGACCACAAACCCTCTCAGTGCAAAACAACTGGCCCGAAGCCCAAGTGTTTAAACCAAAAGGCTTAGAATGAGTTGCACCAAGCAGTAATAAATACAATTGAGTACTTTTAAGATGATGCAAAAGTAAAATAAAGTAGGTAGAAACACAAGTACAGTAAAAGCAGATGAAATTTTTTTTTTTTTTTCTGAACAAGTGCTGAGATCAAAGAAACAGATTTGAGTGCAGAAACTAGAAAACTGGCTAGTTATAAGGAAAAAAAACTAAGCTAGAAGGCTTCCCTCCAACACAGAAGGGCTTCGCCTCCTGAACTAATGACTGAGCAGGATTCTGAGGAATCTGATTATTCAGATTTTGAAGAGGAACAACAACCTCTGACTGCTTATGAGGATTCAGATGCAGAGGAATCCATTCCTTCTGCCTCCTCACCAGAATGCCTTTCTTTTGGGGAAACCCTTCACACCCTCCGGGAATATTTCCAGTGGAAATCTCAGGACTTCCCTCAGTCTAAGAAAAGACTAAGAGAGTTTCTAGTCCTGCCCCAGCACTGACCACTGGGCATCCCTCTTATCTTAGAAGTGGTGGATGATGTTTTCCATGAATCCAGCTTAGCCCCTGACGCCCTCCCATCTGCTTCCAGTAAAACTGACAAGTATTACAGAGTACCGGATTCTCACAAATACCTGTACAGAAATCCTGCTGCAGACCCAGAGGTCATTACACAGGGACCTAAAGGAGCTAAGGCTAGCTCTGCAAAGAATCCTGCTCCTTCTGACAAGGATTCCAGAGCTCTGGACAGATTGGGTAAAAAAAAGTATACACCTCTGCAACCTTAGCTATCTGAGGACTCAACTGTCAGTTCCATATGTTAAAATATCAACAACACACTTTTTGGAACTATTAAAGCAAAAGATTTCTACCTTTCCTGACTGTGCCAATTCAAAAGTTAGCAGATTTACTGTACTCTACTTGTCAAGTGGCCAAACACTCTCTACACTGTGGACATGACACCCTAGAAGCCTCAAGCAGGGCAGCAGTGTCAGGATCTGTCATTAGGAGAAATGCATGGTTGAAGGGACAACCTCTCCTTGATCATGTCAAGTCTAAATTAATTGAGGTACCCTTGGATAAGGACCGCTTGTTTGGAGTAAAAGCAAAAGAGGTGCTTAAAAGATGGAAGACAAATCAAAATTTATGCAAACCGTAAAAGATTTCTTTCAGGTTCAACCTCCTAGGTTCAGCAGGAAATTTCCCTCTAAGCACTGGTCTTTTCCTGCACCTAGCAGACAGGGGCAAGGTAACCCCCACAGGGACAGGCAACCCAGGCCCCTATCCCAGGGACAGCAGAGAACCAAACAGTACACCACTTCAGCCCCAAAGGCAGGGAGTTCTAAGTCATCCTTCTACGGCAAAAACTCTCAGTGACTCCCTCTGCCCTCCTTTCACTCACCAAAGCTAGGAGGAAGGCTCTCCCTCTGATAAGAAAATTGGCTGTCTGTAACAAAGGACCAATGGGTCTTAAGGATTATTTTTCAGGGATACATATTCTCTTTCAATGAACTCCCAATTCCAAGAAGGTACCCAGACTTGCTTCCAAATCAGTGGGCAGAGGCATTTAAACAAGTCCAAACTCGCATCTCCCTGGGGGCAGTAGAACCTATTCCTGCAGATCAAACAGGCAAAGACTTTTATTCCAGACTATTCCTTGTTCCCAGAAAAGAGGGCACTTGGATTTTGAACACCTCCCTGGTGGTCCCCAAATTCAAAATGCTAACTTTGCCGCAGCTTCTGCCTATGCTGACAAAAATGCCTGTTTAGTGACCCTAGACCTAAAAGATGCCTACCTCTACACCCCCATAAGAGAATCCTGGAGGAAATTCCTGCACTTCAGAGCAGGCTCACAACGCATTCAGTTCTCTGCTCTTCCCTTTGGCTTATCTACTGCTCCCTGGGTATTCACCAAATGCTTAGCTCCGTCCATAGCATTTTGCAGACAGAGAAATATACAGATTACCCGTATCTGGACGACTGCCTTATTCAGGCAGAGTGCAAAGGAAAGCTGCTCCAGGACCTCCTCTTTGTCAAAAGCCTCCTAACGTCCTTAGGGTTCACCATCAATGAGAAGAAATCAAAGCAAACACCCCCCGGGAGGATTATTTTCTTGGGAGCACTGCTGGACACAACATCCATAAATGGCCTTCCTATCATCAGAAAAACAGAGCTTCCTGCCTCTCTATTTTACCCAGCTGGCTTCCAGAAGTCACCTCACGGCAAGGAAGTTCCTGCAAGCCTTGGGGTACTTGGCATCTTGCATCCTTCTAATTCCTGTGGCCAGGCTTCACATGAGGAAACTTCAGTGGTATCTAAAGAACCTTTGGTGTCGGCGCACTCAGCATCTAGAGATCTCTCTCGGTCTCATATCCCCTGTGTAAGGGCAGAGTTTCTCTGGTGGGCAAAGTCTTACCAGGCAGACCATCCCCACCGACGTCTCAGACATTGCTTGGTGTGGTCACCTAGCAGGCAGGTGCACCCAAGGTCTTTGGGATGCCCAGCACCTTCCCTTACACATAACCAGAAAGAAATTATGGCAGTACAAAAGGCTCTGACATCCTTCCAACCCCATCTCAGGCCAGGGGTTCCCCTTATCATAACAGACAACACCACAGTAATGTGGTACATTAACAAACAGTGAGGGATCCAATCTTACCCTCTGTGCAGACTAGCCATGAACCTCTGGCTGACAGCCTCCTCCATGGGATTACACCTAGTAATAGACCAATACCTACCAGGGATCAACAACACCTTGGCAGACCATTTAAACAGAAACTTACTGGACCCCACGAATGGCAGCTCCACAGAAAAATCTTTTTTGCAAGTCACTCAGGAGTGGGGAACTCCGGAGATTGATTTCTTTGCTTCGCACCTCAACCACCAGCTAAAAAAAAATTCTGTACCAGAGAGTATCGCCACCTAGCGTGGAAGGTGGATGTCTTGACCTTCCCCTGCAACTCCCTCTTTGTGTACACATTCCCTCCTCTGCCTCTTATTCCCAAGGTACTGATCAAGATAAGGGATGAGAGACCAAAGGCCATCCTCATTGCTCCAGATTGGCCCAGACAGCATTGGTACCCCTTGCTGTGCAGCCTGACATCACAGCCTCCCAGACAGCTTTCCCTAATCTCAGACCTCTTGACTCCAGTGGGGGGGGGGGGGAGAAATGCTGCATCCAGACTTGTGGGGGGGATGCTGCACCCAGACTTGCAGACTCTCAAACTGTTAGCATGGCTAATACTCTAAAGGCAAACAAGGGGCCCCCTGTTAAGCAAACGGGTCCTATCACAGAGGCCAGAAGGCCCAGCACCAGAAAATGTTGCGCAGGGAAATGGAAAAGATTCTGCTCTTGGAGCCAGTCCAGAAGGGGCAGTTCCTCACAGCCTTCTGTCCCTTTTATCTTATCCTGGACTATCTAGCGGAGTTGCTCAATAGTGGCCTCTCCTTATCTTCTATTAAAATCCACGCCTCAGCCATTTGCCCCTGTTCTCACATCCTTGATTAAACAATTCCTCAGAGGGGCTTCTAATATCAGACCTCCCAGAAGGCCACCCACACCAGCCTGGGACCTGAATTTAGTTTTGGAAAAACTAACCTTACCACCCTTCGAACCCGCTGCTTCAGCAGAACTGAAATACCTCTCCTGGAAGACTGCTTTCCTACTAGCTATCACCTCAGCCAGAAGGGTTTCAGAACTTCAGACACTGATGACCACTGAACCCATCATCATTTTCCATGCAGACATTGGTCTCCCTGAGTGCTAACCCCTCCTTTATGCCCAAGGTGATTTCTAATGTGACTCTAAACCAGGCCGTTAATCTACCCACCTTCTTTCCTAACCCTGAAAACAAGGGGGAAAGAATTCTGCACTCACTAGACATGCGCAGACAGTTCAGATACTACCTGGACCATATTAAACCCTTCAGGAAAACAGACCAACTGCAAGCATAGGAAAAAGCACACTGATTTTTCCTTTGTCATGCTGTCTTAACCAGACCCTTCCTCTGTTCCATTGCAGTGATTACATTTCTTAAAACTGAACAAAGAAAAAGAGAAGAAAGGAGAAAAAGAAAAACGGTCCCCGTTTGTATTAGTATTCCCATTGCATTTCAAAAAAAGAGAAAACTTTACTTCGTCTAATTGGTTTTGTATTATCTTTGAGGCTGTCACAGCTGGGAAACCCCCCTGATTGTTTTCAGAAAACATTATGTGTTAGCCTGTTTTTTTTTTTTTTTTTCTTTGTTCCCCTCTGCCAATTCCACCAGACTGTCTCCAATTTCTCTTTTATCAGATGTCTCCATAGAGACATGAAGACCAGCTGCAGACTTGCTACTTAGTATACTGACATGCATTTGGTAGACAAAAAAAGCCTCATAATATTCAATATTTTTTTTCATTTACTTGCTCTCTCTCAAAATTCGTCAATCTAAGGTCCTTAATCAGTCATTTCCTCATGCAAGAATGAAAAAAACACATTAATTTTAACGTTGCCATGCCTTTTTAACCAGGCTCATTTTTTCATTATTGCATTGCTATATTTCTCAAAACTGGACAAGAAGAAAGAGATACCAAGGGAGAAAAAGAAAAACACCACCACCCGTTTACAATCCGCATTACACTTAAATAGCATGCAAAGAAAACCATCCACCACAAATAGAATACTGTTAAGAAAAGTGTTTTCTTTACTTAGCATTAGCTTTCTCCCTTCTCTTCCCATCCCCAAAGCATTTTTTCCAACATTAATAACATGAAGTCAGGCATATACTTTGGAGTCCCCCACAAATCCAACAAATTTTGAAGCAGTCCAATATTTCCAGATTTTCTTGTTCTGTCAGATTTCATAAATATAATTATTGCATTGTCATCCCACATTGTAACTGGTTTTATTATTGTTCTCCATCACCCAAATCTTGTCTCTGCTTCATTTCCAGCATACTCTTGATTCTTCTAGTCAACTGTTCTGTACTCTTTCTTCTCTCCAGCATTTTCTATTGAATACTGAAAAGGTTTCACAGGACTCTCTATGGTCTTCATTACCAGAGGAACAAAAAGCAGAATCTCCTTCTGTTTCACACCTCACTTTTGTATTTCCTCCTTGGCATGCATTTCATCAAAAAACAATTTTGTCCCTCCAGGGAAGAATACCTTGAAGACAGCTGGATACAGCAGTTTGAGTCTCGCACATGCATCTTGACATTCTCTGAATAGTGGGATGAATGTACTTTTCTTTTGCCTGGTGTACAATGAGTAATCATTCTCCACAAACATTCTGCTGTCTTCTACTACTTTTAGTATTTTTGTCCTGCTTTTTTATAGCTAGGTGTGGAGCATACACACAATGCGCCATTTCAACTAACAACTCCTGCTGTGGGATACCAGTCCAGTTGCTTATTTGTGCTTTCATAAAATTAATGCAGTCTGTTCCTTCCACCTTATGTGGTATAGCTGAAACTCTCAGGTTTTCCCTACGTGCTCTGTCCTCTGATACTATTATTTTTTTGAAACCTCTCTTTCTGAGCAGTCTCATATTTAGCCAGCTTCTTCTTTATTTCGACTTCTGATTTTTGCAGCTTTATCATCCCTTCTGTATATCTGATTAAAGCTTCTTTCATTTTTTCCAGCCTTTTATTGTTTGTGTTGATATACTCTATCAGTGTTTTGTTTATTTTAACCAGGTCTGTATGCAGTTGTCTTGTATCTTCTTGTAGGTTACTGGAAGTCATGTCTGAAGGTTGCATTGCTTTTTGCTGAACAGCTGCAGAACTCTTCCTCAGTCAGTGTTTCTTCACTTTTTGTAGCTGATTTTTTTTTTTCCAGGTCTCTGTATTTCTTTATTCCTGGCATCCAGGCAGTGCACTTACTTGCCAGTTACTGAAATTTACCAATACGCACACCTACTGGCCTTCCCTGCTGAGTTTCTGTTTTCACACTGGGAGAGCTAGGAACAAGCTGTTAACTCAGTGTGCAGCCATTTTGGAAGTCATCAGTGATGTACCTTTTTAATAAAAATAATTCCTTCACTGTACAAGTACTGTTTAACTGAAACTGGTTATTAGTGTCTGTCTTCCTCTCGTCTCAACTGACTTTATCAAAAAGTTATTTAGACTACTTTCTATACCAGGCAAACCTACCCTCTTAATGCCTTCATATCGCCACATACTATGTCATACCCAGTATCCATACTGTTCTCTTGCTTCATTTAAAGAATCATATGTGCCTATACATGGGCAATTATAAATTGTTCCACTTCATAAAGGTGGCACCTTTCTAAAACTTGCTAACTGTAGGCCAGTAGTTATCATTCATATCAAAATTACTAAAGAGGTGCATACATATACAATTTAAAAATATTTGAGCAGCAGCAATCTACTCTTCCCATCACATATTCCTCCTGGATTTATGGCACAGAAACCACTTTAATATCATTCCTTGCACCAGTAAGCCAAATTATAAGTATCAGAAGACTGTGACATTACTTTTCCTAGATCTATTCAAAGTATATGATCCTGTGCCAGATACATTATTGTATAACGCAGTAGCCAAACTAGATATGAAGGATTACACAGACCCCACCCATATAGTGGCCACTGGCAATAACACCTCTTCCTCTTCTATTCATAACAGTAGGGTTTCCCTAAGGATCAGTCCTAGATACATTCCTGTTTTATATCTTATAAATGTAATGTCCATATCCATAGACGATAGCAAAGTTATCTAGTACTCACATGACTCAATATTAATATGTTTGGTAGCCTGTGTTTCCCAACTTGAAAAACTGGCACAAAAGCACCAGTTGTTTTTGGAACAACAGCTGACAGTTACTCCTAAATGCTAAGAAAAACTGAAAAAAAAAAAAATTCTTTCTACCTACCAGTTAATCATGAAATCAGAATTGCCTCAAACAACAATGCATCCATAAAACGGGTAACTCGAACCAAACTCTTACAAATCATAATTGACTAAGGTTAAAAGATTTCTGTCTACTTCTAGTGGCATGTGCATAGGGAAATTAGATGTTTTGCAAGTACTTTTTAAGTAAAGCTGAGTCTAAAAATGTTTGCCATTGAGGGGAAAATGCTCTTTGGTACTTTATGCATTCCATGCTGTAATGCAGCCTTTAGAATGTCTAAATCTTAACGACTTTCACTAACTTCTGAACGTTATAGATATTTTTCTTTCATCAGCCTTATCCACTTGCCCCATCAGTTTTCAAGCTTTCAGTACTTCCTTATGCACTCAAATATCAAATAATGATGTGGTGTCTGTATTACATGGGTGTTGATCATTTCCACATCCATGCCACATAAGCATTACTCTTACTTTGCTGTATATACTCGCATCATATAGACTATTAATTTCCTTCTCTATCCTAAACCAGGCAGTGTATATGTACATGCATCCCAACTGTCTGTAAGGACCATGTTTTTCTTCCTGTCCTTTTCTCCAACAGTTACCATCTCAGCTGTGCTTCCAGTTGTACGCTTGTGTGGAGGTTTGCAACACCTATGCAACATCCTGAACAACCTACCCCGCATTAATGCCACATTGTTTAGCTTTCCACATGCTTCCCATTTTCTACATGGGGTTGGGGTGTTGTCTACTGTCACCATCTTTCTCTTTTCAATGCACTGTCCTACCTGCTTCAACACTCGTGTCTGATTGCTGCAGGTTTTTTTCACACAGTCCATCTAGCTCTTTGCTGGATGCCCATGTTTCCCCTTGCCTTACTTGTTTCTGTCCCAAATTTGCTTCACTAGATTATCTGTTCTCTTTGATGTTTTCTCCAATTGGAGCTACTTTGGCTTCAGGTCACCTGTGCTGAAGCACATACTACAGCCTGTGCTCCCACTTATACTTATTGTTTTCTGTTCTTTTCTTAGCTCTGTTCCCTTCCCATATTTGAAAAAAAAAAAACAGCTTGCATGCTTTTAGAAACGTATTTAGCCCTAAAAAAGTGCACTGGTTACCTTTGAATAAATAAAACAAAACAAAATTTACACTGCTGTGTTAAATACATTAAAGTATTAGGACTGCTAGGGGGTATTAACTTTCCAAGATTCATGACGTTATACCTTTATGTCTTTCATTTCCCTCCGCAAACGATGTTTGGCACTCTCAAGATTAATTGCTTGTGCCTGTTGACAGTTTGACTCCATGTAAAAGTATTGTACTTGATCTGGATTGTTAAATATCACTTTTGTATCCTTGTCAGTCTAAGCCGTCTGTAAACCCCCAATACATCACCTCCTGTAGCTCATCAGTTGAAGACTGGATAGCACGGATATTGTTTCCTAATGTCTCTGTAACCAGTTTGATGGATATGCGTATCTTGAGACAGTGTAGCAATTGTCTCATGTTTACTGACAACCACTTATTCCTTAAAGTAACAGATACAGTTTGAAATATGTGTACTTGCACAGTGTCACAGGAGACTTAACTCTTGCATACAACACACACAGGCCAATGTATGCTAAGGCATTTAAATGCAATTGTTGTAGACCACAGAGATCTCCTAGACTGTCCTTTGGCAAAGCTATTCCTTGACAAATCCAAAAGCACTCAGCAAACATGATACCCAACACCACATATGCAGTCATACTCAGTGGCACCCAAAATACAAAGGCAGGCAAGCAAACTTCCTAAGACTCTAATCCATAGGGGACTCAATTGTTAAACATACTGATGCCCCTCTAACCAGGCTGAACAAGGAAAAGTTAATGGTTAATTGCCTATCTGGAACCAGGATCTGCAAAATTACGCACACACACTCAAGTCATTATGTCACATCTGTTCCCTGTAGGCTTTTGAGTACGGCATAAAACGTACCTGCTCCAATAATGCCTTTTTTTAAGCAGCGCCAAGTTGACAAACCTCCAACATAGCAAAAGCAACTCGGCTAAACCTCAAGGTGTTAATGCTCAATGCCAGAAGCCAAAACAAAAACCTACACTACTTCCAAGCCCTTCTCATCCTTGAGAGTGTAGAAATCTGTGCAGTTACCAAGGCATGGTTTAAAATTGCAGAGAATACCCTGTTAATGCAAGGTTTCAGTGCCTTCCACACTTTTTAGACCAGAAACTGTGCAGACGGGCCGAAGGTTGAGGTGCTTTGATGTACATCAATAACGAGCCTAAATCTAGGTTGGTTAAACAGGATGATGCACTAAAGTTTTTCCACATACAGCATCACCATAGATAAAATCCTGTACCATATCCTAGCTTGCTGTAGGTCAACCTTTAATTTCACAAGAAACTCATGGGCATAGTTGGATCTACTGGAGACACTTACCATCCAACCAACACCCTACTCAGTGGGGACTTTAATTATCCCTCTATAGATTGGGAATCTTACATGGTATCAAATCTGCAGGCATAGAGATTCCTGGACTTCATGAATACAAACACTGTTGACCAGTTAGTGCATACACCCATTAGAGGGTCCATCATACTGGACCTTGTACTCACAATTATGGGAGAATGCTGCCACCCCCCGTCACATCCTCACTGGTAAGGTCTGACCATAAAGTTTTCTCTCTTGAAATCAAAATCAACTTGGTAATCCCAGTAAACCCAGAAACATTTGGGAACTATTCCAAGGCAGACTGTCTCTTATTAAGTGATAGTTTATCAAAATTCATTGCTCCTCCGAACCCAGAAAACACGGCAGCCAGTACAGATCTGTTCACAGAAACTCTGTACAACCAAGTCAATGGCACCTTAGAGGCCACTTTACGTACCAGAAGTAAGCCTTGGAGGTATCCCAAATTAAACAGGATGTACAACAAAAGGGAAAAAAAAAATCAAGAAAGAAGCATAACTGTCATAAAGATAAGAACACTCTCATCAAACTAAACCGGCAGCTAAGAGGGCTAATTAGGTCACATTAAGCCAACTTTGAGGTTAAGATAGCCTCCCAGGCAATTGACAACCTTAAGACCTTCTTTAGGTATGTTAGAAGCCTCAAGTTCAGCACTTAGTCTGCTGAATTAGTCGATGTTAAGTTGTCAATCTCGCCTTCATTCTTGCTGGATGGGTTCGGAGCCGATCCTCTGCTCCGACTCGGCACTTGCTTTAGCTCGAGAACTCCTTTTACCAGCTCGAGGCAACCCTATATCCCATGATGCAAGGCGGAACTACCTCAGATCTCGTTTGCCGCTTAGCGAAAGAGGTCTCCTTTGCCAGCTGAGGTGAGTTTTTCTTAGTAAAATAAGAAAAGTGTAGTTAGGAGTTTATTTCCCTTTTTGAGCGTCAGTTTAGTCTGTAATCTAGTTACAGTCCTACCCTTTCCCTCTTTTTCAGTCCTTTTGTAAACTTTTATAAGTTTAAGTTACAGTAATTTAGTCAGGCCTAGTTCCCCCCTGGTTATCCCTTCCTGTGTGTTTGTGTAGGGATTAAGTTGTGTGTTTGTGGGGACTGTTTGTGTCTATCCTTTTTAGGATGTCTAGAGAAGGCAAGGTCTCAGGCTTCAAGAAGTGTGACCAGTGCTGTCAGAAAATGTCCCTGACAGACGGTCACACTTCTTGTGTGTATTGCCTGGGGCCTTTGCACCTGCAGGACTCCTGTGCGTTGTGTCATGCTTTTAGCCAGAGAGTCCTGCAGGAAAGGAGGAACAAACTTATCCTCCGAGGTTTACTTAAACCTGAGGGTTCTCCTTCTAAGTCAGGAAAACCTCATAAGCCACCGAAGGCTCAGGCTACAGTGTCCAAGCCTCCTCCGGTGGCTTCGGCTCCGTCGGAGCCGACATCGGCTCCGGCTGGAGTCGATACTGTTTCTTCTAAAGTAGTGGGTTCGGTGCCGGCCGGCTCCGATACCCTGACTACGGTGGCCTTGTCGGCTCCGGCTGGAGCCGACACCTTATCCAGCATCGGAGCCGAGATATCCTCGGCTCCATCTGGAGTTCAAGGGACTTCGGCTCCGATGGTTTTGACCCATAAGAGATCCCGGTCCCCTTCTATTATGAGTATTCACTCGGCTCCGGGGTCTCCTCTTTTATCGGAGCGGAGCCATCGGAGCCGGTCTTCGAGATCTTCCAGGCTGTCTGACCACGACTTGGAGAGGGTGGTAAGCAGGCTGTTGAAGTCTCAGGCACTGGCCCAAATGCTCCATAGCCTGTCTCAACAGACTGCGGCTATAACCCCTATCATTGAGCTTCCTCCTCCGACTCCACACCAGAGTTCGGAGCCGGAGCTTCTTGGGACAGCGACTGTTTCGATGCCGGAGCCGATACATCTTTCGGCTCCGTCGTCCTCGGCTCCGATCTCTTCCTTGAGACCTTCCTTGGAAGGATCCGGTCGTCGGGTTTCCACTGTCGGCTCCAAGGGGGCTAGTGGCATCGGACCCTTGTCCGACCCCGCTCTCCCTCTCGGGGCTTCGGCTCTGGTAAGCTCGGCACAGACATCGGCCTCGGAGCCTTCTCTCTCTTTGGAGCCGACCATTCCTGTTTCTTCGGAGCGGGTGTGTTCTGGTCTCCCGGGGAGAGGAGCCTTTGAGGTGATGAGGAGTGTCCTGGCCTCAGAGCCAGGTCAGCGGTCCGTCCCTCTAGCTCCTCCCTCATCAGTGCCTGCAGATGCCTCTTGCCAGCCTCTTGCTCTCAGGCCCAGGGATCCATCGCCCCAGGTTTCCCCACTGGGAATTTCCTCCTCTTCCGAGGTTTCTCCTGATCCTGCAGGGGAACCCCTCGGAAGAGGACGTAAGAGGAAACACACAGACTCCCGAGTCTACTACATCTGATACCGACTTAGATGAGTCGGAGGGTTCCCCCCGGTCCCCCTCTGAGGATGTCTCCTTTTCAGACGTCCTTGAGCTCCTTAAACAGAGGGGGAATTGGCCCTCCATTGACCCCTCCGAGGATGAGTCGGTATACCTGGAGGCTTTTGGATCCCGACCCTCCACCTCCTGGGTGTCTCCGCCTTCGACCCACTCATGCAGGTAGTGGCTCGGAAGGCGTGGCGCTCCAGATTCTGTGGAACCTGTCCCCAGGAGACCATCCAAGTTCATCACGGCCCCTTCGGATAAACAGTTCCTTTCCAAAGGTGTCTCTGTGGATGCTATGGTGGTGGCTGCGGCCACTAAGAAGGAACTGGCGGATCCTTCAGTACCTGTCCATCCTCCTAATAAGGATTCTAGGACCATGGACAGGTATGGAAAGCGGATGTTTTCTTCAGCGACCTTTGCTATGCGTTCGCTGAATTACCTTTGTCACTTCACCAGGCTTCAACGAGATATTCTCAAGGAACTGGGAGAAGTAGTCCAGGATCCTTCTGCTGCTGGGGCTCAGGAAAAGATTGCCTCACAGCTTGCTATCCTGAATTCCATTTCTAACTCCTCCATGCGGCTCATATCTTATGTGGCCGATGGAGCGAGCAGGGCCGCAGGCACAAGTGTTGCTCTTAGACGCCAAGCCTGGATGCGGCTGTGTAATTTTGCGGACCCCTTTAAGGCGTCCTTCACCAACACCCACTTTGATGGTTCGGCCTTGTTCGGACCTCAGGTGAAGGATACTTTGACCAGATGTGAGCAGGACGGTAAAACTCTTTCTGCCATTGGAGTCCAGTTTTCCACTCCTTCTAGACCTTATCCCAAGGGTCAGAAGGGGGGGAAGATGTGGTTCCGAAAAGCCCAAGGAGCTACACCGGACACACGTGGTCAGTTTACCCCCAGAGGCAGAGGGGGCAACAATAATAGACGCCCTAGAGGCAGGGGGGGTCCTCAGAACCAGGGCAACAGGGAATCTCTTACTGAGAAGCCCTTTCAGCATCCCTGAGGTGTTGCCCGACTGTCCACCCTTGGAGGCAGTCGGGGGAAGAATTTCACTGTACCCAGTAGCCTGGCAATCCCTATCTCAAGAAAAGTGGGTACAGTCGATCATATCCGAGGGTTACAAAATCCCCTTCGAAAGGTTTCCCGTACCTCTACAATCCCTACCAGACATCTCACCCGGTCAAAGGGATTTGGCAAGACAGGAGGTTTCAAAACTCCTGGAAAAAAGAGCCATCCAGACAGTGCCGGCAGACCAAGTAGGATCCGGCTTCTACTCAAGATTCTTTTTGGTCCCCAAAAGGACGGGAGATTGGAGACCGATACTAGACCTAAGCAGACTAAACAAGTCTGTCATGAAGGCAAGATTCCGGATGGTCACGCTGCAATCCATTCTGCCCTTTCTGGGCAAGGACAACTGGATGTGCTCTATAGACCTTCAGGATGCGTACTATCACATAAAGATTCACAGACGCTCCAGAAGGTTTCTCCACTTTCGGCTGGGAGCCAGTCATTACCAATTCAGAGCACTGCCCTTTGGCCTCACTTCAGCCCCCAGAGTGTTCACCAAATGCATGGCAGTGGTCACAGCTCACCTGAGACGTCGAGGATTCCAGGTGTTTCCTTATTTGGACGACTGGCTCCTCTCCGCCACCACCAAGCATCAGCTTCTTCGGTCCAGAGACTACACCCTACAGCTTTGCAAGAAACTGGGAATTTCGGTAAATTTCGAAAAATCCTCTCTGCTGCCTTGCCAATCTATCACCTTTATAGGCGCAGAGTTAAATACCATCAAAATGTTAGCCAGGCTAACAGATCAAAGGATTCTGGACATCCAGAAATTTGTTCAGCTTCTGTTACTAAGCAACAAGATCAAAGCCAGGTTTGTCTTGAAAGTTCTAGGCCTAATGGCTGCGGCCATTGTTCTTCTTCCACTGGCTCGCTTCCACATGCGTCTCCTGCAGTGGATGTTATTCACGCAGTGGTCGTACCACAATCTTCCTATGAGACACGAAATCTTGGTGACACAGTCATGCAGGGCTCATCTACGATGGTGGATATCTTCCCCTCTTCTTCATCAGGGCCGACCCTTTATTCCCCCTCCTCCAGTTGCCACCGTCACCACGGATGCCTCTCTGATCGGGTGGGGGGGGCATTATCAGGGCAGGATGGTCCACGGGACGTGGCAACCCATAGAATACCATCTGCACATAAATGTCCTGGAGATGAGAGCAGTGCTTTTAACGTTGCAAGCCCTCGACGACTTTCTTCCCACGGGGACTATTGCAGTACAGACGGACAATATGTCCGTGGTCTGGTACATCAACAAACAGGGCGGAACCAGGTCCTATCCGTTATGTCGAGAAGCTCTCAGACTTTGGCAATGGGCGATCTCTTCTCAGCGGTTTCTGATAGCAACGCACATCCCCTGCAGGTCCAACCTATTGGCGGACAGGCTAAGCAGATCTATTCTGATGCCTCACGAGTGGTCTCTCAATCAATCTGTAGTGGATCAGATTTTTTCTGAAGTGGGGCACTCCTTGTTGCGATCTTTTCGCTACCCCTCAAAACAGCAAGTGCCCAGATTACTTCACACTATTTCCCCTTCCAGGCCAACCCTTGAGAGACTCTCTAACCCAGGATTGGCCTCGGGGACTTCTTTATGCTTTTCCTCCCTTTCCATTGATTCCACAAGTCATTCAGAAAGCCACCGTTTTGAGAGCCAAATTGATCCTCATTGCTCCTTATTGGCCTCGACAAATTTGGTTTCCGTCTCTACATCGTCATCTTCTGGTGCAGCCCTGGAATCTGGACCCAGTTCCGGATCTTTTGATCCACCAATCAGGTCAGCAGCACCGGGCCATTCATTCTCTCAACCTCACTGCTTGGTTGCTCCACTTCCTTCCCTAGCCAGGCTACCAATGATTTCTGACTCAGTCAGAGATATTTTAGTGTCTTCTTTGAAGTCGTCCACTAGAACTATTTATGCTAGCAAGTGGCGACGTTTTTCAATTTGGGCAAACGCCAGAAATATTGATCCTTTTACTGCTCCTGTACATTCTGTTTTGGATTTCCTGGCGGAGGTTTTTCATTCAGGATCATCGTCCTCTACAGTCAAAGTACAACTGGCTGCTATTTCCAAGTATCATGTTGGCTTGCATGACAATAACATCATGTCTCATAGGTTATGCAAGTCCTTTTTGAGAGGAGTTTTTCTCCTAAAACCGTCTGTGAAACATCCTCCTCCGCAGTGGGATCTAAACTTAATGTTGGCATCCCTAATTCTACCTCCTTTCGAACCGTCTGCTACATGTTCTTTGAAGTTGTTGACGTGGAAAACTATATTTTTACTGGCTGTTACTTCTGCAAGAAGAGTTTCTGAGATTCAGGCCCTCGGTATTCGTTCACCTTATCTGGTTTTTCATAAGGATAGGGTTTCGTTAAGAACTAACCCTTCCTTTCTTCCCAAGGTTGTATCTCAAACCAATATTAACCAATCTATAGATCTACCAGTTTTCTTTCCTAACTATTCTGACAGAGCTGAACAGAAGCTGCACTTTTTGGATGTCCATCGTCAGCTCAGGTACTACTTGCATAGGACTAAACAAATTAGAAAATCAGACCAATTGTTTGTCTCCTATGCAGAAAACAGGTTAGGTCTTGCAGTTTCTAAAGTGACCTTATCTAGGTGGTTGACTTCCACCATTTCCTATGTGTACTCTCTCAGGGGCAAACAACTGTCTTCTAAGCCAAAAGCACATTCGACCAGGAGTCTATCCACTTCTGTAGCCTTTCAGGATAGACTTCCCATTGACACTATTTGTGCAGCAGCTACTTGGGCCACCCCTCATACCTTTGTGTCTCATTACAAGTTGGATTTGGCCTCCAGAGATGGGGCCAGTTTTGGTTCCACAGTTCTCAAGAGTCTGTTCCATTGAGCCACCTGGGATACAGGTGCTAGGGACGCGGTCCCATCCAGCAAGAATGAAGGCGAGATTGACAACTTAACATTTAGAAGTTATGTACCTACCATAACGTTCCATGTTAGTTGTCTTCTCGCCTTCTTTCTTGCGTCCCTCCCTCCTTCCCCCTGGCCTGGACAGATCTTGGAGAGTTCCTATTAGATTGCTTCCTCTGCAGCATTGTTATGAGGACTTCTTCTTTTAGGAACCATGGTTCCTAATTATGTTAGGATAGTCTTTAGCAGGGTCAGTTAGCTGCCAAACGAGATCTGAGGTAGTTCCGCCTTGCATCATGGGATATAGGGTTGCCTCGAGCTGGTAAAAGGAGTTCTCGAGCTAAAGCAAGTGCCGAGTCGGAGCCGAGGATCGGCTCCGAACCCATCCAGCAAGAAAGAAGGCGAGAGAAGACAACTAACATGGAACGTTATGGTAGGTACATAACTTCTAATTAATGGTGCTACATTCAGTTAGCCTGGCTACATTGCGGATCTGTTGGCTGACAAATTTTGGTTCCAACTTTATCCCTCATTTACCCCAGCTACCATTTCCCCCAAGAAATATCCGAGAGAGCCTGAAATGTAACTCTTCCAACTATAATTAGATAACATGTCCTGGCTTTGCTTATGAAGGCCAAAAATACAGCCTCAGTGGGCCCCAGTAATATCCTGGGATGCCTCCTGAGTAGTATAAAATACAACTCATCAGGACCACTGGAGTTGCTATTTTATTTATAGTCTCAAAACGGGCTTTGTGCCATGAGAATGGAGGACTGCAACAGTCATCCCCCTTCCTAAGGAAGTAGTAGTTGCAGATCCTAGAAACTACAGACACATTAGTTTGATTAGTCTTATTTGCAAGTCATACAAATGATCACAAAAGACATGAGAGACCTCTAGACATTGGATCCATCCCAGTTTGGCTTTGTCATAGGAAGATTATGCCTACAGAACCTGGTGGACCAAGGAGGTTAGGATAAGTGAAGCCATCTCCACAAAGAGGCTGCTAACCAGTGGAGTCCCTCAAGGCTCTGTCCTGGGCCCACTCCACTTTGATATGTACTTCTTAGAGGTCAAAATCAATATGAAAGGCTTCTGGCTGACCAGGTTTGCAGATGACTGCAAACGAGGAGCAGTCATCAAATGCCCAAATGATGTAGCCATCCTGCAGGATGGTTTGTCTGAAATAAATAACTGGTGTCAAAATCATGGTCTGAAACTATCTCTGGGAATACCACATTGAAATAAACCTCTAAGAGTTTACCCATTTGTTCAGGGTTTAGGTCACTGTCCACATAAGATGTGTCTGTTGTTTGTTACAAGTCCTTCTATATTGCACAGCTTAAACAAAGGGATCGTGTCTAGATCTAGGGTTCCATTGCCCCTGTTTACTCGGAACCCATTAGGCTAATCGTCATATATAATGCCCCCCCCCCTTAGCATGTATCTGTCTAGACATGTGCAACAATTGGAATGTCCACAGTGATACTTTACTAAAAAGATATAATTCCTAAACAGCATGTCCTAAATGGACTATCTCGAAGCTCTGTCACTATACTCTGTATCCTATAGTCTGCAAAGAAACTGTGTCTGTCCCCATATTCAGGCGCTATGCTGTGAAACTGAGGTAGTGCTGGAACAGAAGGATTCGTAGAATATGTGAACAAGATTAGAGGGAGATCCGCAAGGCACTAACAACTTCCAAAAAATCTAAAACCTTTTTAATTTGTGCATGGAAATATTTCCATAAATACATAGATTGCAGTGTATGTTTCTCCTATATGAGGGAATCATGCTGGAAATGTGAGGGAAATTAGATGCACGTTTTCTTGGAATGTCCAGTAGTGCAGACCTTTCTTTCTGAACTTAAAGATGCCATTACTCAGATAACTGACATGATAATACTTGATAAAGAGATGCTTTTGTTAAACTGGAGCAAAATAGAGCAACTGAAATGCAGGCAAGCTCTGATAGCTTGTTTTTTCTACAATAAGAAGTACAAATATCACCAGAAAATGGAAAACAAAAAGTAGCCCAAAATTCTCAGGGGTGATACAAATCAAGTGACATTTTAAAGAAAGTGAACTGCGGGGGCATGTAGTTTAAGGGACGGATCCATGTGAGTAGATGGAATGAGTAGAAACTCTTGTGTGAATCTAGAGTATAGGGACTGAATATCCAAACTTGTAGTCTTAGTCATGTATGCATTAGAACCCCTCACTTATTTCATAAGGCTTCTATCAAAGCAACCAAATTTTGTGCATATGTTTAGTATTATTCAGGTTCTGTTACATGCAATGTATTATGGATATGTTTATTTTGTAAAATTTGCATGAAATAATGTAATTGGTAATAGTTTTAAGACGTGCAAGCCAATGCTGCAGACTTAAGAGTGACTCAAAAATAGTACATTTGTATAAACTTGTACCCATTACATTTTATATCAGCAGCTAAAACTATTGGTACCTGCATGGGTAATGCACAACATGTTTTTGTTGTGTTGCTTAATAGTAAATAAGCACACTCATTTTCAAAAAAAACTTATAGGTTTTTAAGTGTGTACTAGGCTAATGCCCCTGGAGCCTTTACAGGCCTAGCCCATAGGATTACTCTGGCATCATGCCACCTGACCTTAGTTTCCAGTGCCTCTGTCGAGTAGAGGTGATTAGGTTGTGGTCGGATCTAACCAGGGAGGAGTCTACTATTGGTGTAGAGGAATGGTCGCCCATATTAGTAATGACCATAGGTTCATAGGTTCATACTAGGCTATCTGCCCTGGGGCATTTATAAGCCTAGCCCGATTGTGTTTGGCTTACGCCACCCCTTGATTTGAGTATACTGTGCCCTTTTTAAAGTTTAGTTTACTGTGCCTCTGTCTAATAGTGACACGGAAGTAATCACCGGGACAAACCTACGATCCCCCATCCACTCATCAAGATTCTTCTTGAAGAGAGTCAGTGAGGTGCTCTGCCTGACATGAATTGGAATTCTATTCCAGATCGAAGGGAGCCTCTGGGTTATGAATCTGTCCCTCCAGCATGTTCTATTTATTTCTGTGCTGAGGTTCAAGTCCCTCGAGCGTGGCTCTAAGGGATTTAGATTTACTGAGGTGGAGCATGTCCATTAATTCTGGGTTGGACATAGCTTTATATGTCAGGCATAGATCGCCTCGAAGTAGGCGGTATGCAACTGAGTAGAGCTGGAGTTTTTTTAACCGAGCAGCATATGGCATCTGTTTGAGTCCCTTGATCCTCCTGGTGAGGTACTTTTGGGGTCTTTCTAATTGCTGCAGGTGTCGGGTAAGGTACATCCCAAAGGGGGCATTGTATTCTATGATGGGCCTGATGAGGGATGAATAAAGGGGCACGATTACCTCTCTTGATCTAGATGTGAATCCTTTCATGATGAGGTGGGCTATGTAGAAGGTCTTTCTAACCACTTTGGCAATGTGTTTGTTAAAGGAGAGATTGCTATCAACTTGGGTCCCCAGATCCCTAATTACTTTCTCTGTACTTAATGGGTTACCACCTATGTGGTAATTTGTGGGCACATTGTTTTTGCCAAAGAGTATGACTATACACTTTTTGGCATTTAGCTTTAGACCATGGCTCTGGCACCAGTTATCCGTCTCTGCGAGACCTTTTTGAAGGATGTTTGTGTCAGCTGGAGAGTCTATTTATGGTGCCCAGTTTGCAGTCATCTGCAAACTTGGTGAGCCATAGTCCTCCCACGTTGGCCTGTACCTCAGAAAAGTAAATACCAAACAAGAGAGGTCCCAGGACAGAACCTTGTGGGACGCCACTTGTGACCGGTTTCGAGTCTGACATGGCTCCAGCAACTGTGACTCTGTGGGTTCTGTCTTTGAGCCAGTTTGCGACATAGGGGTTTATATTTAGGCTGGATAGCTTATCTATGATGCCCAAGTGGGGTATTGTGTCAAATGCCTTTGCGAGGTCCAGATAGGCTGTGTGGACTACCTTCCCTTCATCTATGGCCTTGGTGACTGTTTCGAAGAAGTCGACCAGGTTCAAAAGGTAGGATCTGCCCTTGACGAAGCCAAATTGGGTAGGATCTAGTGTCTGTAGTTCCCCAATGTCTTTGTTTGAGTTCCATGATGATCCTCTCCATAGCCTTGCAGACTAGGCTAGTCAGGCTTATGGGGCGATAGTTTCCAGGGTCCGCAGAGGCGCCACCTTTGTGGAGTGGGACCACTGTTGCTGTACGCCATTCTTTGGGCACATATCCTGTAGTGAGGCTGAGATTGTACAGCAGTTTTACTTGAGGGATTAGTTCTTCTTGGAGTTCATGTTGGACGCAACCTGGGACGCCATCTGGTCCCATGGAAGCAGTGTTTTTTGCTTTGGAGAGGGCGGCCTTCACCTGAGCATCAGAGATGTTTGGGAGACTGCACTCTGCCGGGATAGATACTTGCTCTTTTGGGGGGGAGGGGGGGGAGAAGTTTGCACTGAACCTGTCTGCCAGGATATTGGCGATGTCTGTGGGTTCAGTGTATTTTTTGTCGTTTAGAATCAACTCGGAACAAGTCTGGGAGTTGCATCCCAGGTTCCTAACATAACTGAAAAAAGCCTTATGATCGTCTTTAGTGTCCTGTGCAATTTTTCTCTCGAAGCTGGCCTTGGAGGATTTTATGAGGGATTGTAATTTTTTACTAGTACTGATCACAGATGCCTTCCCGTTTAGGGATTTTGCTCTATCACGTAGTAGCTTCCTCCTCCTGTTGTACAGTTTATTTATGGCTGGGGTCCACCAGACCTGCCTTTGGATGATTGGGTCTTGATTTTGTTTGGGATAGCATGATCCATGCATTCCTGGAGATGTCCGTAGAATGCGTTTATATAGGATTCTGCAGTTTGGGCCGTAGTTACCACTGGCGCTGGGGCCTTGAAGGATTCCACTTCGGTTTTGAGAAGTTTTTCACTGTGGTTTTCTGGGCTGGGGGTGGGGTCGGGATGTGGATATCCAGTGAAATTAATTTATGGTCTGATCTTACCAATGAGGGATATACTTCTGGTATGGAGCATAGAGTCCCCATGTTGGTAATGATCAGGTCTAGTATGTTTTCCCCTCTTGTGGGAGTGGTGACTAGTTGTTCCATAGCATTTGAGTTTATAAATTCCAGGAACTTTTGGGCTAAGGTGCTGGGGCTTGAGTAATGCTCCCAGTCTATGTTTGGGTAGTTGAAGTCGCCCAGTATAATTGTGTTCGGAGAGATCTTCATGTTCTCCAATGTTTTCAGGAAAGCCGAGTGGGATTCCTGACTTTGAGAGGGTGGTCTGTAGGATGCTATAAACTGAAAAGCAGTCTTGCCCACTGTCAGTTGCACATGGATGGTCTCCGATACTTTGTGCAATGCCACTAACCTGGAGGTGTGGATATCCTTGATAAATATGGAAACTCCCCCTCTTTTTGTGGTTCGGTCCGGGTTTTGGGGCCAAAAAGCATGATATGAGGTATAACCTGGTAGTGCTGGGGTGCTCTCTGGAGCCTTGAACCAGGTTTCTGTCACTGCACAGATATCGATGTTCTCTGCACAGATATCTATGCTCTCCATACTGAGGAGAGCTTCGAGTGCATGCATCTTGAGGTTAAGACTTCTGGCGTTTAGCAGTATTACCCTTAGTTTCTTGTTCCTTGTGCTGTCTATAGAGGTGGGTTTGACTTTTGAGCCTTGCCTAAAAAAGGCACTATGGGGGTAGCAAGAGCCTTTGCCAATATCCGAAAGCCCAGGGGTGACAGTTGCAAGACGTCCCTAGCGAAGCAACATGGCTTGTCGAGCATGTCATCCCAGGCTGACAGACACTGGATCCCCTTTGAATGACACCAAAATTTTATCCAATTGTTAAAATCAATCATTTTGTCTTTATACTGTGGCATCATTCTAGGTGAGGGTAAGATGCTGCTCAAGGTCAGGGTCATACCGGCCTGGGCTACATGATCAGAGAGCTCCTCTATGTCTCTTTTCATGTAGTCGAGGGAGGTACGTCTCAGGTCATTCACGCCAGCATGTACAATGACTGAGTCATATTTGTATTTGCTTTGGAGTGACCTGAGTGCTTGCGTTATGTGGCGGATCCTAGCGCCCGACAGGCAGCTCACTGTGACCTTCTCTTTATTCAGCCTGGTGAGCGGGACGTCAGTGTGTCTGACAATAGAGTCGCCTATTACAAGAGTATCAGGTGTGTTATTCAGCCTTAAGGGCTGTGACTGCTTGGCACACTGACTTTGTGTGCTGTGTGTTGTACGTGTTTTGTTTTGGGGTAGCATTTGCTTGGATGTCTGCTTTGGAGGTCTCTGTTGCTTAGGTAGATTTTTATTTAGAGCCTCCGAGTATGTTTTTGTGTTTTTATGTGTTTGGTTTGCTGTTGTGGTGGGACTATGTGATACTGGAATTGTGTTGTGTGAGGTTACCTTCTCCTTCTGACTGGTTACACCAGTTTTGAGATGAGAGAGCTCAGCCTCCAGTTTGGCTATATGGTTGCATCTCTCACATATATTTGAACCTGTTTGAAGGAGGAGAGGGTTGTCCGTGTACATGAGACAGCTGTAACATTGCCTCAAAATTCCCAGATTCACCAGCTGGACTGGAGAGGAAACCATTGACTGACCTTTGGACATGCTAGAGTAATATAGGGAACTGAATTAAAACGGACCAATAGGGGACAAGGTAATCGTAGAGAGTATAAGAGTAAGTAGTGCTTATGGTTTATTAGTGCTAACTTGTAAGATTACTTATTTGGACCAGTGAGGGGCCTTAGAATGAGAATATGGTGTTTAATTTGAGAGAGAGAGCAGTTCTAAGGGAAAAAGTGAAGAGCAACCTCTAGTGGGGGTAAGAACGAGCTGGTCCAGGGCATTGGAACTAATAAATTCCAGGTCCAGGGCATTGGAGCTAATAAATTCCAGGAAGCGTTGGGCAAATGTATTAGTACATAAGTAGTTTTCCCAGTTAACGGAGGGGTAGTTGAAGTTGCCCAGTATGAGAGTGTTGGGTTGGACCCTAATATTCTCCAGGGTGTTTAGGAACGTGGAGTGAGTGTCTTGGGACATGGTTGGGGACCTATAACAGGCTACAACCTGAATCGCTGTCTTACCCAATGTTAGCTGCACCTGAAGTATCTCGGATACGTTATATTCTGCTACCGGTCTGGAGGTGTGTGCATCCTTTATGAATATGGAAACGCCACCGCCTTTGGAACTTTAGTCCAAGTTCTGGGACCGAAAGATGTGGATGAGTTATAACATGGTAGTGCAGGGGTGCTTTCTGCTGGCTTGAGCCAGGAGTCTGTTACAGCACAAAAGTCGATGTTCTCCATTTTAAGGAGTGCTTCGAGCGAGTGTATTTTGAGATTTAGACTTCTAGCGTTGAGCAACATGACCCTCAGATTGCATTTGTTTGTAGCTGTTATGGTGGTAATTTGGTCTTTGGATCACTGCCTAAAAAAGACACTATAGGGTTGGCAAGAGCCTTGGCCAGTATCCGGAAGCCCAGCAGTGACAGATGCAGGCCATCTCTGGCAAAGCATCGAGGTCCGTCAGTCATGTCATCCCAGGCAGACAGATACTGGATCCCCTTAGAATGACACCAAAAACTTAACCAGTTTGTTGAAATCATTTTCTGCTTGTATTGTGGTATCATTCTGGGTGATGGTAGGATGCTGTTCAGGGCTAGGTTCGTACCCTCCTGGGCTACATAGTCCGAGAGCTCCTCCATGTCTCTCTTCATGTAGTCCAGGGAGGTACGTCTCTGGTCATTCACTCCAAAATGTACAATGACAATTTGTACCTGTTGAGGAACCTGAGTGCGTGCGTTATATGCCGGATCCTGGCACCTGATAGGCAGCTGACTGTTACCTTCTCCTCATTCAGCCTAGTGAGTGGGACATCAGTGTGCCACACTTTCGAGTCACCTTTGACTAGTGTGCTGGGCATGCTGTTTTGCCTTAGTGGCTTTGGTTGAGTGGCACACTGTTTAGGAGAGTTGTGTGTCGTGATTAGTGTTTTGTTGTAGTGGTAGTGTGCATTTCTGCCTTGGAGGCCTTTGCTGTTTGGGTAGATTTTTATTGAGAGCCTCCCTGAAGGTGGGTGTGTGGTTTGTGTTTTGTATGTGAAGGCAGTGCTGGTGTGTTTTGTATGTGAAGGCAGTGCTGGTGTGTGTTCTGGAGGGCTATATGTTCCGCCCAAGTGTTGACCTTCTCCTCTTAAAGAGCTATTACAATCTTGGCTGGAGAGTGCATGGCTTCCAATTTGGATATGTAAGTGCATCTCTCACAAGTCTGAGAGTTGGGAGTTACGTAAGAGAAGAGGGTTGTCTGTGTACATGAGACAGTTGCTACATTGCCTCAGGATGGCCAAGTTCACCAGGTTAATAGGAGAAAGCACAGGGAACTGATCTTTAGACATGCCTGGAGGGGTGGACATTAATAATAAGTACTGGAGCAGTTTCCTTGTAGAACATTTAGTGCTGGTAGCACTTGTGTGCTACAATAATTGCTACAAGAAGTCTGGTGTGTTTAAGTGCTAGACTAAAAAGCTAGTAGAAGTGCAGGAGAGTAGAGAACTAGCAGATCTAAGAGAAAAATTGAAGAGCAGACTTTAGCACCTCTCAGAAGCTTACAAACAGTCCTGGATACAGCAAATCTGTATCTGGGTTAGACTAGTTACAGGAAAGGTGGGAAACAAGTGCAACGAGGGCTTTTAAACCAGTATGTTGAAAGAGATGCAAATGCAAAAACTGCCCAGTGTGACCAATAAACTACAAATTCTGGGCCAGAAACCACTCCTCTTGTGGTAGATAGGCTACTTAGTGCTTACCTCTCCCACTGAAAAGCTAGAAGGCTTCCGTCCAACGCAGAAAGGCTTGGGGGGCTCAGAAGCTTAAAGATTTGCTGTATCCAGGACTGTATGTATCTAGACTAGACTAGTTACAGGAAAGGCGGGAAAAGCACAGTGGCATCAATTGAAACGCTGTAAGGTCTAAAGTTAATAGATCGTTGCATGAAGTTTATAAATTATGATGATCACTTGTAAAGTCAGTGTACAAAACCTTTCAACATACTTCATCACACGAACCTCATCTTGATGCTGTTATCATTGATTGGCATTATCTCAGTATTAACCTTCTTTGAACCCCACCCCACACACACAATCTGATTCTGAGGTTTATGTATCATACTAAGCATCTGAGCTGCACACATCCCCTCCCTCACACACAGAATGGCATTCTTCAGGCATCTTTTTGAGATAGAAATAATGTACTTTGCTTTTTGGGTAGAAGTTGATATTAAGGCATTGCATCTAACATCAGTAACTTAACTCCCCGTGAATTAATTGGTCTGAAAGCTCAAGTTTTCATAAAACCTGTATTGGTCTAATAAAAGGTATTGCACCACTTCTGTGTTCAATGTTTTTTTCTCCCTCCGAGTGGTCCAGCCTATCATTTCTTCATTTTTTCCCATATTCATTGTATTTTCTTGTAGTCTGTCTGAATATAGACACTGTGCAGTAGGGATGACATTGTCAACAAACTGTAGCTGACTCCTAAGTAAATAAAGTGCTGACATGGGATATAGGTTGAACAAACAACCCATTCAAGTGGAAAAAGTAGGTGATACCATTTAGGGCAGGTAATACAAGTTCAACATGTCATAATGGGTATGGTTGTGATGATCCACAGATGGTTAATGATGCTGATGAGCAGGTCTATTAGGTTGTGAAGTAACTTGGGAAAAGTAAAGATTGCAGATGGCTTGTCTGCAAGCTGAATTTAGCTTCTCAGATCAAAATACTAATCAACTTTGTGGGATTAACATCTCCAGTAGATTTTTTTTTTAAGCTTAAGAAAATTTCTGCTTCTCATGTGCTTGTGTCTATATATAAAGAGAGTGCAGTAGTCCCACAAAAGCCTGTGGTAACGATTTATTTTCTGATTTAATTTGATTCCCATTTTAGGGCCTAGTGCAAAATTTTCATTAAATGTAAAAGCAGAAGCCATATTTGTAATCCTAGGTTGGTAGGAGATGAGTAGGCTAATGTTTTAACAGCTCTTACAAGCCTAGCCAGTATAACCTGATTTTACCCAGTGTGTGTGTGTGTGTGTGTGTGTGTGTGTGTGTGTGTGTGTGTGTGACACACACACACACACACGTATGACCCCCTAGGGGGCAAGAGGATGACATGGATTTGTACCTATACCTTGAGTATCTTAACTAATTGCCTCATCCATCAGGAACATAGGCACTACCGCAGATATAAATTTGCAATTCCCCATTCATTGATCCAGACTGTGTTTGAAGAGGGCCAGGGAAGGACTCCTTTTAACGTGAAAAAGAAGTCCGTTCCAAAGAAGGGGCAATCTCTGAGACATCTGTCTCTCCAGCATGATTTGTTTGAGTCGTTGACTAAGTTTAGATCCCTAGATCTGGTGACCTTCGTGCTGTTTAACTTGTAGATGTGTAGAAGCATCAGGGCTGGATTTGTGAATGCCTTGTATGTCAGGCGTATGTCACTCCTTAATAGTCGGAAGGAGACAGAGTGAAGGGATAGGACTTTTAGTCTGTCTGCACAGGACATGCTGTTTATACCCTGTATTTTCTTTGTGTAGAACTTCTGAGGTCTTTCCATCTGCTGTAAGTGCCTAGTCAAGTACTTGCCAAATGGTACATTTGTACTCTATTATTGGTCTAACGAGGGCCGAGTACATCGGGACTATAATTCCTTATATGTGGATGACATACCTTTACTTATAAGTTGTGCCACATAGAAGGATTTCCTTACAACTATGGACAAGTGGTGGTCAAAGCTCAGGCTGTTGTCTATCTGTGTACCTAGTTCTTGCACTTCTGAATCTTTTCTTAGGGGTGTGTTATTGATGAGAGACTGTGAGATTGATGCATGGTGTCAAAGCCATGGTCTCGAGCTAAATGCAAAAAACATGCGTAGTAATCCCCTTTGGAAAAAGAGTAGCCGCAAACTACAACATAGGAGGTATTCCCCTGAAATCTGAAGAAGAAATAAGGGATCTAGGGACCCAAGTAGATGGTCAGCTTTCCTTTGATAACCATGTTGCCAAAGTGGTTAGAAAATCCTTCTATGTGACCCATCCGATCACGAAAGGGTTCGCATCAAGATCTAAGGATGTAATGGTGCCCCTCTACTCTTCCCTCATCAGACCCATTATTGAGTGCAGTGCACCAATTTGAATGTACCTGGCTAGACATCTCCAGCAGCTGGAGAGACCACAAAGGTACCTAACCAAGAGGATTACTGGCCTCAAACAGTTGCCCTATGCAGCACGATTGAAAAAGCTAAGACTGTTCTCTGTTGCATACCGCTTTCTCAGAGGCGATCTCTGTCTAACGTACAGAGCCATGTCCAACCCAGAGTTGTTGAGCATGCTCCTTCTTAGCAAAACCAAATCTACTCGAGATGCACGCTCTAGGGATATAAACCTCAACACAACAATGAATAGAACATGTTGGAGGGATAGATTCCCTTCGCAGAGACTTCCCTTACTATGGAACAGGGTCCCGATCTACATAAGACAGAGCCCCTCACTATCACTCTTCAAGAGGAACCTTGATGAGTGGATGGGTAACATAAAGTTCACACCGGGGATCACATGAGCAGCACTACTAGATAGGGGCCAAGGGTACTAGCTGCTAGTACAAGGGTCTAGGGAACTACTAAAGGGGCGGTGAATACCGCACAATGTGGCTGGGCTAATATATGCCTTCGGGCAGATAGCCCAGTATGAACCTATGATGTAATTTGCAGGGGTATTTGATTTTCCAAAGGGTATGATGATGCTTTTTTTCGCATTTAGTTACAAGTCATGATTCTGACACCAGTCATTTGTCTGATCTAGACCCTCCTGAAGGATATTTTCATTGATGGGGATTCAGTGATTGCCCCTGCTTGCAGTTGTCTGTAAACTTTGTCATGCAGAGGCTGATCCCTGCTCTGAATTGCCCAGTAATGTATTCAAATGTGTTTGGTAGCAACTGGTTTTATGCCTAGGCAGTCAGTAATATGATATGTTGGTTTTCCTTGCCCATTTATTCTTGTATTACATTAAGAACATGGTAGTACCATTTGGGCCTGCTTTGTGTCATATAAGTTTTATGTTGCTACTGTTACACTTCAGTACTAGTAAGCATCAGAGTAGTGTAGGGAGAAGTAGAGCATAATATGTGTGTTCTGATTGATAGGCTTAATTTAGAAGGTCACAATTGTCTTTTTTCTCAGTAGATGACCTCAAAAACTGACTGCTAAAATATTACTGAATATAGGTATTGTGAGGAGTAAGTCACTTAATGGGCTATGTGCTTATATTGATTTTTTTTTTTAATTTTGCTTTTTACTCCTTTATTTCAAAATGTTTAACATTTTTGCTTTCTAATAAGAAGCTGGTCTGTCAAACTGTTAAGACATTACTAAATGATAGTATTTTTTTCAAATCTCAGAATGGACAATGACTTTAAGGACAGGATGAGAGCAAATCAGGTCAGAGGTAAATGTTTTTGTGACTTATCTTTGGTGGAAGCAGAGTTCACTGAAAGCCCGAACAGGGACATTTCATTGAACTTGGATGTTTCAGTTCAAAGTGTCACATCTCACTGCTGTTTGAGAGTTTTATAATGTTGTTAGCAGACTTTGCATCAGCTGGTTGGAGTACAGAAGCATGTGAGTTTAATGTGCTGCCAGATTTGATGCAACCTTTTCCGGCAGAGTCCTGGCCACAATGGCAGAGTTAAATGCGGATCTGTGTATGTGTATGAGATGCCACCACTACATAAGATGCATACCAAGACACATCCACTACTTTAAATGTTTCCTTACTTAGCCTTTACTCTAGTCCTCACCTACATATACTTGTACAACCCCCAATGCTGGCACCATTAGTATTTCTGAAAGATCCTATGTTAATCCAACTCTCAAGATAGTGGGACATCTTTCCTCATGGTGGATCTGAGCCAGCAACTTTGCACTCACAAAGTTCTCCAGTGCTTGAACTTCTCCCCTTTCATGATGCAGTTCATCTCCCCCTTTCTTCAGATCTTGTCTGTCTTCAGAACTAGATATTATCTGGTCTCATATAAGATTTTCTTCCCTAATAGTTTAACTTCTAGTTTAAACTAGGTTTAATATGCCCTATTTACTCTTTCTGATAATTCTCTCTGTATTTGTTCTTTACTGTCCTCTTCATAGTCTTCAGAGGTCTGCATAAGTCTACATTTCCACTGAACACTTTCCCCTGAGGAAATGTTCTTATTGTTAATAATTGATAAGACTGTAGTATAGTGGAATTAACTGGAAACAACTGAAATGAGATTGGAAGGAAAGTCTTAATTTGTTGATTACCCAAACTTGTGCTTAACAGGTGCCAGTCTCTCCTTTGTGGGCCAAGTCTTTTTGTACTTTCACAGTAAAGTTTGCACACAGTGTAGTCTGGTTAATGATGCCTTATTAGATGTTAACAGTATCCGAATACTATGTCCAGTAACAGTGCTGATAAACAATAGCAGTCTGTAGAAATGCTGGATAACAATAACAATGCTGATAAATATATCCAAAGTTTCTGCAGGTATATTCTGGTTCTCCTGAATTAGATTAACTGAAACAGTATTTTCTTCCAGAGTAGTATGGATATTTGACCTGATTTCCGTACTCGGGCTGGAGTGCCTGTACTGCAGTCCTAAAGCTAACTTCCTTTTTGGAATGCTGGATGGATATTTAATCTTTTCTGTATGTCAGTCCAAACTAACTTCCTGACTTCACTGACTGTGTCTGAAGTATATTCCTTTAATACCCAAAACCTTGTAATGATTTACATGCCCCTCTAGCCTTGGTTTCCCAAGCCTTGTTTTGCATGTGCCTTATCTACCATTCCACTGCAAGTACATCTTTCCCTTGAGAAAGGAACATTCTGTATTAATGTACATATTATACTTTATCTTTCCTTTCTAATGAATTGTTTTACCCTGAAATTAAATGCATACATGAAAACAAGTCTGACTATATTTTCAGGCCTATTGTTCTACCTTAATTTATTATAGTGAATTCACTAAAATACACTAACTCTAACAGTATCTTTCTAGATTTCCACTGTCCTGTCACAAAGTATTTCCTTTACCCCCCTGTCATTACATACACACACACACACACACACACACACACACACACACACACACATGTATATGTGCATATACTTCCAAGGTGGTTTACACTGATCATTACCTTAATTTCAACTGTCCTGTTGTGAAAAAAGAAGCTGAGATATAAGAGCTTTATTTCTACTAGCTTGTGCAAAATTCAATGACTGGCTAGTAAGTACACTGGATGCCAGCAAAGAAGAACTTTTGAGAACCTGAAAGAAAATCAGCTAGAGAAGTTGAAGAGAAAACACTGACTTGAAAGAATCCCATAACTAGCTTTTTGGCAAAAAGCAATTCAAGCTTGAGCTTTAGCACAAGAGATGGCTTCCAATAATTTAGAGGAAAAATAAATCAAGTATAATTTAGTGTTTCATTTATTTTAATCGCCTCTGCGTATATCAGCTCAAATAAAGGATGGAAAAATAGAGGAAGCTTTAGCTAGCTGTTCAAGTGAACTGAAAAAAAACTGCAAAAATCAGAGGATGAAATGAAGAAAATGCTGGCTGAGTATGAGATTTCTCAAGAAGAGTTGTTTCAAAAATGGTAGTGTTAAAAGACAGCACATGCAGAGAAAACCTGAGATTCTCTGCTGTACCAGAGAGCTGGAAGGAGCATACTGTAATAATTTTATGAAAGCACAAATAAGCAACTACTGTCGCCTCACCGTTAGACATTGCCCGTTCGATTCTCAGAGCGTCTTCTGTGTGGCGACATGTGTGAACGGGCATTCCTTCGTTGAAGGTTGTGTGTTAGGCCCGGCAAGCCAGCATGTAAAACTCTACTGCCAATCATTAGCAGACCGGACTTCCGCTGTGGCGACCCCTAACCGAGAAAAGCCGAAAGACACAAACCAACAAAAACAAATAAGCAACTACACTGGTATCCCACAGGAGGATTTGTTAACTGAAAGGTTGCATATAGTATATGTGCCAACCTGGCCATGAGAAAGCAGCCAAGACCTGTATTATTAAAAATGTAGTTGTACCAGCAGAAAGAGCTGAACCTCACAAAACTGTGGCAGAAGAAAAAAGTATTTAAAATTGTAGAGTGCAGATTGTTTATTGTACACCAAGGCAGAAGAGAACCAAATTTCTCCCACTAATCTGGGAATGTCGAGAGGAAGATATGCGATTCAAGCAGCTGTATCCACTTTCTTTGGAGTATTTTTCCCTGGAGGATCAAAGTCATTTTTATGCAGACCAGGCTAAAAAGGAAAAGCAAAAGTTTATCCAACAAAAAGTGAGCCATCAAACAGAAGTGGACTGCTTCTCATTCTTCTGACAGTAAAGTTCATATACAGACTTTGACAGTGAAAGCTTTTCCAATATTCCAAAAGAAAATGCTTGATAGAAAAAAAGCACAGAAGTTTACTAGAAGGCTAAGAAGTACTTTGGACTTGAACCAGTCTGGTGTTGAGAGATGGAAATGAACAGGATGACCAGCAACACTGCAAATTAGTGAATAAATGTGAAAATGTGAGCTTGTAAAGCATCAGTCACATTTGTGAAATGTGGTTTTGCAAGAAAAAAATGACAGAGAAAGATTGGACTTTTGTTGACTTTTTGTTAAACTTGTGGGTGGACTGTAAAGCATATACCTACTTTGTCATTAATGATTAGGAGGACAGTAAAAGGAAAATTAACTAAGTAAAATTATTTTTGTTCCTAAAATAGTATTTGTATTAAACATTTCATGATATAAACTGCTGTTTTGTGTAGTATGTAGTCAGTGATATGTTAAATGTGGGGCGGGAAGTCTTCAGTGATATATGTGGTAAAGATGTTAATGTAAACGTACTTTTTAGTTGTATGTAATAAGAGAAGAAAGGTTGGACAAAACAAGTTTAAGTAAATATGTAATATTAGGCTGCTTGGGTAGGGGTGAGGTGTAACAGTGCACTGATTTACATGTAGATTTGAGATGTTTTCTCAAATTTTTGTAAAGTTGAATGGATTAATGCTTTTGGATTCATCTATAAAAATCATCCCTTTTCAGGATATAAATGATGAAAGTTGTGAGATGTTAAATTTCTTGCATATGCAATTATATTGGCTTTTTTTTTCTCCATTAGTAAATGTTCAGTGTGAGTCGAAGTCTGCACCTGAAAGTAGTTGTACATTTCTGTTCAATGATGAGTGAAATTGACAGATTCCTTCATGTATCTGCTGAGTTGTTAGCTGTTTTTTGTCTGTTATACTTGACTGCTTCCATGGATGTGCTGTCTGCATGTGAAGCAATTAATCTTGACAGCTCTTTGCTGCAGGAAATGTCCAATTTAAAGGTACAGTGCCACACAGTTCAGTAAAAAAAAGTAATTTGAAATTGTTGGAAAGTGAGTGAGAGGGCAGTTTCCCTAGCAGCTTTAATGTACAATTTAGTTTAATTTTAAGCTGTCCAGTGTACTTCTTAGGGCTAAACGTTAATATTTTTTGAAAGCATACAAGCTGTTTTCACATCTTGGAGGGGAATTGGGATAAGAAAAGAATAGACACAAATCAGTGTAAGTGGAAACACATGCTGTAACATGCTTTTTAGCATGTGGAACCTTAATTTTAGGTTAGGTAATGCCTGTGGTTGCAGCTGTTTGAGTTGGTGCAACTGTTCAAATCTGGAGTGTTACACTTGAAATTTTCAAAGATTATACAGTTTTACTTGTTTGTTCTAAGTTAATATGCTATGAGGTGTTCTGAAAATCTAGTTTTTTGAGGGTTTTCATTAAAACAAAACATCTTGGAAATGTGACCGGTTCAAATACAGATGATAAAAAACAACTGTATAAAAGATCATCCTGCTAAGCACTAATGTGCATATGTAACACAAAAGTTAGAAATATACATTAAAAAAACTCCTGTATAATAGGGGGGAACAATCAACTTCCTACAGTGGTTGCACTATCCATATTGTCTTGGAATGTACATGGCTTTACAGATGTAGACAAAGAAAGCTGTTGAATTACGTTAAGAAATGCAAAGTGCAAATCGACATGTCTGGAAAGAAATGATCATGGCATGTAAATTTGATAAAGAATGGCTTAATGATGGATAATTAGCAGAATGTCAAGGGCAAAGGAAAAGTGGTGTAACTATACTAATTTCTAGAGGATCTCCAAGAGTGATAGAAGAGGGGGGGGGGAGAAAATAATTGTCAATTTGTGATAATAAGGGGCTTTTGGCAAGGGTGGAGGATTACACTAGCATATGTTTATATTCTATCCAAAACTAATATGGAGCGTAAGAAAATTTTGGGAGAAATAATCAGCTTTCAGCAGGGACTGTTATTGTACGTGGGGACAAACTTGATTTGCAGTGATTATGTGTTTGGCACTAGGAGAGAATTTACATATTATTCCCCAATTTATAATGACTAGACTAGATAGAAATTATATTTCCCAGGAGCATTTGCATTTTAACTGAAAGCTTTGACACACACTAAGTAAATATTTCAGATCATTCACTATTTATTTAAAAACCAAGATAAAAATGCAGGGTAATTAAGTAAAAATGAAACACTGGCACTTTCCGCCCATCTGTTAAAAAGAAAACAATTTAAGCAATGGGGTAGTTGAAACTATGCAGTAGTTTATTAGGGAAGATAGAAATTTCTCAGAAGTTATAGTTAGTGAGTGGGATTAAGTGAAATGGAGTTTAAACATAAGGTAGAAGTAAAAGAGAGATGTATGGTTAAAAAGTAGTATGAATTATTTATAAAGTCTTAGGTTAAAGTACTTCAGAATAAGGGGAATTTCCTATAACAAAAAAAGGAGCAACTTCAAACTGCCAAAAATAAAATAAGGGAATAATTGGATAATATGCATGCGTTTAGAAAGATTGCTGTTAAGCAACCTTTTCTTGGATAACTCCATAATAGAAAAACTTTTAATACAACAACTTTGGCATTAGAAGGTGGAAGTGGTTGTTGCCAAACTTAGGGAGGCTATAACAAGAAAAATAACCAAAGATCCTTTAGATGTATTATGGAAATTTTATGACATTGTTTATCAGGCGGAGAAATGTGGAAATCAAAGAGCATACATGGAAAGATTTATTGGAAGATCAAATTATGCCATGCCAAGGTTAGAAGCAGATGAGGGTCAATAATTAACATTTAAGCTGGAAGGAGTTAGAGAAAATCTCCAGGATCAGACAACATTCTTGTGGAAGTTGGGAGGATTCTTGTGGAAGTTGGGAGGGAAGACCGTGATAAAGATCTGGAAGATTTTGTTTAACAGTATTTAAAAGGAGGGGAAGCACCAACATCTTGGAAGAAAGCTGAGGCAGTAATACTTAAAGACATTAAAGACCCATTGACCCAGCTTTATACAGACCCATTTCAATTTTAAGCCATGATTTTATAAAGTGTCTGTATATACTAGCTACAGGAATGGCAAATGTGTTGGTATGGAGCACTTTTTTTTTTTTGTAGAGTAGAGGCAACCATTTCACATTAATAGAGCAATGGTGATTCAGAACAAACCATAATGTAAGATAATACTGCTGCTGTTGGTGGATCTTGATGCAGAGAAAGCATTTGACAGAGTAAATCCTTAGAGCGAGTTCCTTGTCAGCAAACAGGACCCAGACACCAGAAAAAAAAGTCCAAACGTGTTTTATTTAACTAGAACGTTTTCGCCACGGCAGTCCTTGGCTTTTTCAAAGGTACCTTTGAAAAAGCCACGGACTGCCGTGGCAAACGTTCTAGTTAAATAAAACACGTTTGGATTTTTTTTACTGGTGTCTGGGTCCTGTTTGCTGACAAGGAACTCGCTCTAAGGATTTATTAGTTTGTTTTCTGTTTTTTGATTTGACAGAGTAAGCTGGGGTTTTAGGAGTAAGACAATGGAAACGTTTGTATTCCCTGAGTCGTATATCCTCCTAATTTGTGCTGCCAAGTCTTACAATAAGGTTAATTTAAGTTGGGAGGGCCTCTGTCTAAGATGTGTTTGAAAAGAGGCACCAGGCAAGGATGTCCTCTTTTCCCTTTATTTGCTTTATATTTAGAGCCGTTAAGAAAGAAAATAAGGGGCTCAATGATTCAAGGGTACAGTTGGTATGGTAAACAAGAAAAGTTGGCTTTATTTGCAGATGGTTATTTTGTACCCGATTAATCCAGAAGAGGACATCTCAGTGTTGTGGAACATTGAGACAGTTTCACATCTTTTTGGGATATAAAATTAATGAAGATTAAACAAAGGGTATAGCTGTCATTTATGTACCCACACATAAATCTGTTCAGCAGTACCCATGTTTATGTGGGCATGGTACAGTATGTATTTAAGTCTTCTGTTATGGCAGCCAAGGATATATGAGAAGATAAAATACACTGCAAAACTGAGAAACTGGAAGCGCTTGATTATGGATAGTAAGCTACAAGCAGTGAAAATGTTTAGTCTCTAGTTTTATATACAGGTCAGGTATATTTTTATTAACTAGAGGAGAAGTTGTGGGCAATAATTATTTAATAAACAGTTGAAGGAATTTATCTGGGAGAGGAAGGAGGGCAAAAGTTAAGTCGAAGTTGATTGATCTAATAGAACAAGGTGATTTTGGATTACCTGATTTTTAAAGGATGTTTTTGTGCTACACAGTAAAGGCTCATGTAAGTACCACAAGAAGGTTCTAATTCAAAGTGGAAAGTAGTGATGATGAAGCAGGGGAAAATTCAGGAAAGGAGAGTGTGTGATTTCGGATGCAAATCCTTAAGTAGAATAACAGCAGTTGCATGTAATAGGATATTTTCTCCTACTTTATATAAAACTAAGCCAACTCGAGGATGGAAAAAGGAGATTTTGATGGTAGGGATGAGAGCAAGTAGGGGGTATGGAGAATAGGCAGGGGGGGCTGGAATTTGTAGAGAAAGTTTGCAAAAGAAATCAAGGTATTGGGAGCAAATAACTAGAGAGGGAGAAGTAATAAAATGGGTTGAGGCCAAGAAGACATTTGGACTTCAGGCTAGAGACTGCCTTCCCTACCAGGGATTGATATCAGAGTATAGACAAAGAGCAAGGGATAAGGAAACCTTAGTGAAAGACCTGTGCTGGTAGAGTTTTTAGTTGAATCTAAAGCAGAAACTGCTGTTAAAATGGATAATTAGTAGTGCATACAATATATTGCACAGTACCTACAACAATCCATTAGAGGAGGTTAGAAAAGATCGAGTAGAGAGATTGGAAATTCAGTTTACAAAGGAACAATGAAAAAAATGTGTGGCTCCCAAGTGTGCAACAGTCTAGAAGGTTTAGTAGGATTTTTTTCTTGGAAGTGTTTGCATAGGATTTTTATACCCCAAGCAGACATCAAAGAATTTTTCCTCGAGTGGATGGCAAATGTTGGAGGTGTGATGGGGATGCAAGAAATAACTGGGAAGCATATACTTTGGAAGTGTAATGAGTTGGCAGATTATAAAAAAACAGTCCCTGCCAAGCAGTCTGTCAGAAATATTGGATGAGCAAATGGGTGTTAATAAGGAAATGATTCTTTGAGCTGGGATACAGGATCTGAAGTACCTAGACATAAAGTCTAATTTTGGTGGGTGCCAAAAAAGCAATTACTAGAAAATGGAAATCTGTCTAAACCAACTGTATTTGAAGTACTGGATTTTTTAACAGAGATGAAAGAACTAGAAGTGGGATCCTTAGAAAAGGGAAGAAGCAAATTGCATAGAAATAAGTGGAAATTGTGGAAACAGTACATGCAGAATAATGTTCAGGAGAGGGAGATTGTGGAAACAGTACATGCAGAATAATGTTGAGAGGGAGAAAAGTTTAAGGGGAAGGCAGGAATTGAGCAATTTATGTAATGTTGCACTGATAGCTTGTTTCCATTAACAATTTTTATAACTAATGTGGTTAGTTTTCTTTTATGTATGTTTGCATGTGTCGTTAACATTAATAATGGTGTTAACAGTGTGTAAATGAGATTCATAAAAAAACAATTTTTTTTACATTTATTGCAACTCGGTTATTTCAGTAATGGAGAAATCTTCATTATTTAAGGAGCGGTTCAAGTGCGGGCACGACTAGCCCCCTCCCTTCTGAATACATACATGTTTGGAGACAGAGCATCTAAATGAGCAGTATGGAATTTGTAAATCCTTCAAGCTGCTGTTTTTAATAAATTTCTAATAAATTCTAATAAATAAGTTTAATTCTCAAGGGTATTCTCCTTGCCACAGCCATGGCCGAAGATTCTACCTCTCAGTGAAATAAAAGTTCAGACCATAACTTCATAAAGGGAAGGAAAAAGAAAAAAAAATTGGAAAGAGATGAAAAGATAAGAGAAATGGGAGACACCTGGATAACTCTGTACCTATTAACTGGCTCCCAAACCTGCTTAATCTGTTCATTCTTCATCTCTAAGTGTGTTGGAACTTTTACCTATTAGATTATTCATGACAGATCACAGAGAAAAGACACCTCTGAAAACAGCTGGTCCTCTGAGGGGGAGCTCTTAAGGTTTCTGGACTCAACATTTCCCTCTCTATCATCTACCAGGATCAGCATGGACTCGGAACAAATGATGAGGACTTTCTTGAAAACTAAAATGGACATGGATGTCACCCCTCCCCCCCCTCTACATGTAATGACTTTTGTATGTCTAGTTCCTTCTCTAGCACCCATCTTAGTAGGTGGTTTTAGTGTGGAAACGTGTGGCAAGGATATGTATTTTCAGAAATTTTTTATTAGCTAGTTAGTCATTTGATGATATTAACTTGATGTGAGAGGCCATTTAATTGCTCAATTGTGTGTATTTTATTTTTAAACTCTTGGATAAGCATGTTGGTGCAAAAGCTTGCGTGTTACCATCTCAAAGAACACCATATTTATTTGTTTGTATTTTTAGTTGTTAATATTGTTATCTGGCTTGGACTTTTGCCTGTTTTTGAGCTACCCATTTGTTTTGTTTCCTCTACTTTAGAGACTGGGACTGCTCCAACCGGGGCCTCCTTGGTGCCATCATGTATAGCCTTGGTGCTCAAGTTCTTTGAGAGGATTATCGTATGTATAATGACACAGGAATGGGCTGCTCCTTCATTTTCAAACCCCCCTTACAGACACCAGTCCATAAGGGACTTTCAGCACTCATCATCAGTCCCAAGGAGAGCCCAGCTCTTACTGCCTAAAACCTACCCATTACTAAGACCGCAAGGTACTTCTAGCTCCTTGGATGACTCCCCCTCGAGGTTCCTAGGAAATGTCAGTGCAAAATTAGACACATGGATTTCCACATTGGAAGTACTTGCACAGAACTAGACCTCAATGAAGGGAAAGGATCCCCGTTAACTCTCTCGCATCTTCTTCCAGTTGTAGAAATGATGCGTCAGAAGGGGACCTGGCCCATCAACCTCCTTTCCTCTGATGAGTATGTGTTTGAGGCCTTTAGAGCTGGCCCCTTGGCATCCTGGGTGGTTCCTTTTGCAAATCATCTCATTAGTCTGATTGCAGAGAGGGCATAGTGGGAACCAAGTGTGGTACAATCAGTTCTATGCAAACTTAGTAAGATACTGATAACCATAAGGACTAGGCCTATTGCAGTAAGGGTTCTCTGATCAATTCTAATGTGGTTGCACCACCCACCAGAAAGAAGCTCTGCACTGTACATCCTTCTAACAGGGAGTCTGTGATGATGGGCTACTTTGGAAAGCAGGGATATGCCTTGAGAACCTTTACTTTGAGAGTGCTGAATTATGTTACACATATGACTGTGTTCCAGGTAGCTCTCACAGAATGTACCATGGGTTCCCTTCTGAGATCATCCACACCAGACACCAAGAATTAGATGGAGGTTCAGCTGTCTAGAGTGTTGTCCATCTCCAGCCTGTTTGAGTCCAATCCAAATACAGCCAGTGGACAGCCAGAGCAGCAGGCACTGACATAACAACCATTACCTGGCATGACAGTGCCTAGTATGATTTTTGCTGGCAACTTCAGTGCATCCCTTGAAAATGCCCCATGCAACAAATATCTTTCTAGTCCGAAAGTCAAACTTTAAATGGTGAGCAGGAGGAGAATTCATCTGACATCTAAATGCCCCTTCCAAGGCAGTTGGGGGACATCTTTCTTTTTCACCCAGAAGATTGGCTATCGTTTTGAAGGACAAATGGGTGAAGAGCATCCTATCCAGAGGCTACATTATTCTATTCATTTCCATCCCCACACAAAATACAGTCCCTTGAAAGGTCTTTCAGGAGAACCTTTTAGGAGGTCCCAGACCAGAAAGGAGCCAGAATCTACCGGAGATAATTTTTAGTTCCAGGAAAAGACCAAGAACATCAGGCCCATTCTAGATCTCAGCAGGCTGAATCTACATTAAAATTCCAGCAGTTTGTTTTACTTAATAGTGCAGTCCAGCCTTCCACTGCAAGGGGGACTGAATATTCTCAGTAGACCTTCAGGATGCTTACCTACACATCAAAATCATGAAGCAAGGTACGTCTGCTTTTGGCGGGGAACCAGCCTTTTTTTCCGAACATTTCCCTTCAAACCCGCCACAGGTAGCCCTGATGTTCACCGAATGCATGCTGGTGGTTGCAGCAGATATGAGTCTGCAAGAGTTATAGGCATTCCCATGTGTCAGTGACTGGGTTCTGAATGCAAACCCAAGACATTTGCTTATCCAAATGGGAATACTTGCCCCTCTTGTGTTGGACAGGGAACCTCCAAGTAACTTGGAATTTGCAGACTTCTCAATATGTGAGCTTTATAGCTTGCCATGTACACAACCCTCAACACAAATAAGTCTTACAGGGCAAAGGTTGTTCTCCCACATTCTACAAGTCTTGGATCTTCTGAAATACAAATTTCCTGCATCATCCCTTGTGCTGCATACCCTAGGTGCAATGACAGTTACTGAAATGTTAGTTCTCCATGCCAGGTTTTAAGTGAAGGTCCTTCAGTGGGCACTCAGGGTTCACATGTGCCAAGCTACTCAGTCACTACACTTTTTTTCTGTAACTATGCATAATTTACAGGCATTATCTGAAGTGGTGGATTCAGTCTCCCTTTGTAAAGGAGGGATCTGTCTTCATTTTTCACAGACAGTCGGCCACAATTGCCACAAATGCTCCCTCTCTAGAGTAGGGGGTATTATGAGGGGAGGACATCCCAGTAATGTGGTCACAGCAAGAGATTCTCCTCCACGTCAACATTTTGGAGATTAGAGCTGTCTTAGCATTGCAGGCACTTCAGGTATTCGTTTTCCAGTGTCTGATATCTATCCATGCAGACAGCACATTGGTGGTGTTGCATATCAGCAGGCAAGTAGGAATCTTCTATCCATTTGTGTTACGAAGTCATGAGAGTGTGGCAGTGGGTGATGTCTTTATAGAGCTTTCTACTCGTGGACCAGCTCAGCTGTTGTATCCTCATGCCACAAGAGTGGTGCCTGAACCCAGCGGTGGCAACCAAAATAATATTCAGCCTCTAGAACCAGCCCTGCTGTGACCCGTCTGACTCTCCACTGAATACAAAATACTGCGACTGTCTTGCTGTCATTTGTCCACAGGGACAGAAACCCAGGGATGCTCTAATCCGTACTTTGCCACCTGGACTCCTATATGCCTTTCCTTCTCTTCCATTAATAACAAATTTAGTACAGAAGGCATCTCTGTGCAAGAATAAAGTTCTTCATAGCTCCCTTATGGCCTAGACAAATATGATTCCCAATGTTTTGCCCTCCTATGTCATTATCTCCATGGTCACAAGACCCACAACTGGACCTTCTGTCTTTCCCATCTGGACAGCCTTGATCAGACGACATCTCCATCAGGCTAACAGCATGGTTTCCCCAATTCCAGTGATGGCCAATAGTCCAGCATTACCTTCCAAGGTAGTTCATATTCTAATTGCTTCACAGAAGCAGTCTGCTGGTAAACTTCATAAGTATCATTGGACAATGTTTTCCCATTGGCAGTCAATAAAAGACTGGATCCATACCAAACTCCCATACCCTTAGCTTTACAGTTTTTAGCCATCTTTTTCAGTACTGGCTCCATCTACTCCGCTTAAAAGGTTCATTTGGCTGCTATTTCATATTCTCAAATGGGTTTCAGATTTAATTATCTGCCCTCCCAAAAGGTGTGTAAAGCCTTTCTGTAGGGCAGCTTTCTTAAACCTTCCATCAAACACCCTACCACACCATGGGGTCTTGCATTTTGTACTTCATGCCCTCACAAAGCCATCCTTTTAGCCTGCCTCCAACTTCTCCCTAAAGCACCTTTTCTGGAAGATGCTGCTTCTAGTAGCAGTTACTTCAATAAAAAGAGAATCCGAGCTGCATGCATTATCCTGTAAACAATCATACCTTTATTCTTCAGTAATCTCTCTCGGACCAAATTCTACCTTTTTTCTTAAAGTAGCCACAGGATCAGCTTTAAACCAAAACATTAATTTATCAGTCTTATTTTCAGACTTTGATAAGAAATTAGAACACCAGTTACTTACATTTGGATGTGTACAGATAGCCAAAATTCTACCTTCACACGACAAAGGCATTTAGGAAAGATGACAAACTTTTTTCTTATCTTATCCCTAGCAAAACAAGGAAAGTGATTTTTATCCAGGTGGCTTTGTGCTTCCTTTATTTTTGCATAACAAACCATTACTCTTAAGGCATGATGCTTATTTAACTAGATCTGTCTCAGCCTCTGTAGCTTACTTCAGGTTGTCTTTAAGAGGGCATATGTGCAACGTTGACAACAATGCATAACTTTGCCAAACGCTACAGTTTTGATCTCGTATCGTAAGTCGGAGATTTATTTGGTTCTACCATTCTCTGGGATATCCCTCACAGCAAGAGGTTCTCCCGTTCGATTCTCTGCTGGGCTTGGGAGGGCCTTCTGTGTGGAGTCTGCATTTCCACTCCGCGGTTGGGTAGCATTCAAAAGACATGCGTGTGCAAATGGGC